>NC_041383.1:691126746-691138970 GCF_002162155.2 Triticum dicoccoides | reverse complement strand
GTAGAAACAACATTTGAATGTAGATAGTATGAGACTTAATATCGATGTTTCAATTCGGTGTACATTGTAAGGTTTGAACTGAGGACCATGCATATGGGTAATTATTTCGAATTCGTGCCATACTAGGTTTCAAAAAGTTGACATTGACTCGATTTTTGTGCTATTTTGTAGGTCATGTGTTTGAATCCATCCAAAAGTTTTCTCACTACCATGGTGTTCATCATATACATATGAATTTGTATTAAAAAGTAGCGTGGATACAATGAAATGTGAAATCCATGTTAGAATTGGAGATCGCTATGTGACACACACTCTAATTCAAATAACTAATTATGTGACACACACTCTAATCCACGTTAGCGTGGATACCATGGATACAGTTTCAATTTTTTTCTCCAAATAACTCCTCATTAATTAATTTACAGTATCTCGTTTCGAATGACTAACTATTGCAAGGAAACCATGGGCATGGTAATACATACAGATTCGTTTGCAAATGAGAGAAGATTCGTTTGCATTCTCAAATGTAGGCGCACCTGGCAGACCAGGGTCGTGTCGTGGTTGTCGCATGTGTCAGACGGACACTTAGCACCCAACCACCCACTCCCCCCCCAAAAGGACGATGATAAAATAAGTTTGCGCTTCCATGTTTCGGATTGAAATATCTGGTGGCCCCAATTCTAGCCCTGCAAAATCTCCCTTCTCCAACGTCCCCTTCCGCGCCCAGATTGCTCAAATCCATAATTCACTGCCAACCCAAGCAAAGTTCGAATCGCCCCTCATATCGTCTCTTTCCCCACCTCTGTGCCGGACGACAACGACGAAGACGACGGCCGCGCTTCACCACCGCACCAGAGCTACGTGATCTACGCCCTCATCCACCGCACCGGGTGGTCCACCGACAACATCGGCGGCCGCAACCGACGTGCCTCACAGACACCAACTTCCACCGCATCAGGTGCGCTTCACCGACACCGTCTCCCAGCTCACCGGGGTACTTCACCAAGCACATCGTCACACCTCCACCCCCCGAGGCCGTTGGGGCTTCACCAACGGTCTCGTCCACCACATCATAGCGCTCCGCTGCCACTCAAGATCTGCATCCGTGCGCGGCCAGCCAACGCCAGCGCATCACCCTCAATGGCTCTGAAGTGACCCGCACTCTAGCTAGGCGAGCATGCCCAAACGCCGGCCCGAACTAGGTATCCACACATCACTCCCTTGTGCACTGTTCCGACGATGTTTGGATATCCTTTCACTGCTCTCTTAGCTTACGCGCCTATGCAACTCTGACTTTAACTCCTATTTCTTCTGGAGATATCATCTGAAACAAGCAAAACCATTTTTAGCGAAGCATGATGGCGCTATGGGATCTGGTACACATCCTACACACCCGTATAACCTTGTAAGTATATGTCCTCTAGTACAACAGCAAGGTCGATTCCTCTTATTTGATCAACCATTCGCCATGTCAAAAATGCAGAGGGGGATGCAAGGAGCACAAGGCCTGCACATCCAAGCAAGTGGTAACATGGACTTGTACATGGAACATCCCAAGCGCAAGCAGATCTGCAGTGAGCCTGTACAACAAGCTAGCATAAGTCCCTGCATTTCATTTAATTCGTACTGGCATTCGTGTATGATTTGTGTGAAGTGGCAGATCCACGAATTCAAGTTACTAGGGGTGAACATTTTACTTAAAAAATACGAAGGCACTTGCACTCCGGAAATCAACATAACTTGAGAAATGTGAAGCTACCTGCACTTGAAAACCAGCTAATGATCTAAAGTAGTTCAGATTATAAACACTAAATGATGCAAGCACCAAAAAACACAAAATGCAACATGGTGTACAAGGACTACAAACATGGTCTATACCTGCTTGAATTATTCGTTCTCTGGCTGAAAATATCGAAGTGTAATTGCACCTATAACCAGTGCGCAAACTGCATATCAATATATCTATCCTGCACAAGTATGCCAATAGTTTCAAACAACAGATTAGAAAAGTATTTATGCTACATTGTCATGATACGTGGACTTTCTGGTAGATGGCATTGACGTTTCCTCAAGCTACGAAAATGCACTATAATTTGCTTGTCATCAATGCATGCAAATATCTATATCTCTCTCAACATAGCAGATCATCATTAGACACTAAATCCTTCAAAGGGAGCTTGAAAAATGCTTGCATTAGATCCCTCATTAGACACTATATGTTCATCACCAGGAGCATGTAAAATGTTTGCATCAAATCCTTCATTAGCAGTCTGTTCATTAGACACTTCAGGCTCAAGAACAACATGAGCTTGTATGTTTGCACCGGAAACTTGATTAGATACATCAGATTCAGTCAGTTCAGTATCGATTGGGGGAGTTATAAAATAAGTAGAAATTGGTTTCTTTTTCTCATAGAATCCCTACATACAAGCAGTTTTACAACACCGTCAGGTTTAACTATTGGCCAGAAATTGAAGAGTTGAATTAGATATAATCAGGGATGTGATGTACCTGCTTGTTATGCATGCTACTCTTGCAAGCTGCGACTGTCCGTTTGCGCAAGCTCGATACCATCCCGTGCTGCTGCCGCTGACTCCCATGTAGGCTACACCTAGGGTCGGATCTTCATCTTCTTGTCCTTCCATTCACTTGAAGCCCGGCGACCGCCATCCAACGTGGGCGCGAGGAAGTGTTGTGTCGGCCTGTCCAGCGGCGGCTAGGTTAGGAGCGAACCAGACTGGAGACTGGAGCGAATAAATTGGGATTTTTCCTGTTGTCGATCGATATGGGAGGTGCTCGTTTGGGCCGCGAGCCTGCTATAGGGCCTGCCTTGCACTTATGTTATTGGCCCATCCAAACTAAAACATTTTTCTTCATTTTTTACATTGCCTGCTCATGCATTGGGACGAACAAAACTAGCCTGGGCCAACCTGGATGATGCAAACTAGGTGCACACTTTCCAGCCACCCGAGGCGGCCGCCCATACTAGCCCCTATGGTGGTGTCACCCCTTTTTGCGTGTATGATTGGGGTAGTGAAAAATATTCCAGTGGTGCTTTTGATTTACCCACAGAATGGTTGAATTGCTTGTTTCTATGAACTGAGTTCGCCAATAATGTGAAGGATGCCAGTCTTTTCATCCTATTGTAGATTGCTTAGATCTCGATATGCCAAAAGTAATCGCATGAAATATACAGTAAAAGCAAGTGTGATGTGTGTGGCTACAACTAGTCTGACTACACGTCCTCATATAACATATCAAGGACGCACCATCTTACCAAATTAACCATTCGACTTACCAATGTAGTGTGGGAAGAAAGAAGTATTGGGACTGCGTATCCAAGCAATTAATAACATGGACTCCTTCGTACAACCTTATAAGCGAAAAAGAAGTTGCAGTGTGCCTGTACAAAGAGCTAGCATAAGTTCAGTTACATGCTTCTCGGAATTTTAGTTAGCCACTTATTGCAAAATTGTTCAATTACGTTGCTTGGCTTAATTTAGTTTGCTACTAATTACATAATGCCATGGCCTGTTAATCCTATTATAGACTGTGCCTATCTATGTGTTTGATACTTACTGTTAAGAATTACCTATTTGCCTGAACTTAAATAGCTACTTGTTTGTTTAACTGCTTTGCTGCTGCAACAACGGGTTGCAATGATGTTATTAACTATTTTTCAGCATCCAATTGAAACTCTTTAATTCCTTGTTTGTTTAACTAGTTTGCTGTTATAACTCCTAGTTGAGATGTTTTGCTAACTTCAACTTTTCTGAATCCAATCGGAACTTTAATGGCAAAACAGGTTAGCCCAAGATCAAAGAGCGAGGTCCCCATGGACGTTGTATCATCCCACAGCAGTGGCACGAGCCCAATCGTGCATTATGAATTGCCAACTGCTGATGCTCTAGAGGCTAAACTAGTGGTAGAAAGAGATTCTACTTCTGCACTTAGAGATGAAGTTGACATGTTGAGGAAGCAAACATCACAATCACAAGCAGTACTCAAGACAACCATTAAATATTTGGTGGATTTCAAAATGAAGCAAGCTGAGACTGACCACATTGTTAAGGTCCTGAAGGAAAAAAGGAAATTAAATTCCCACTTGGTAAATCATAGGTGAAATGTTCTTTCCATCGTTGAATAACCTTTGTGTTGTTTGTTCATGTAATCAATCAAACCATTTGTTTTAGATATCATGTAATAATAGTTTTTGTTTTTTGTTTTTTGGTTTGTAATTTTATTTGAGCACAAGTCTATATTAATTGATAAGACTCAGATCCATTTCATTTTGATTGTTGTGCCAGACCTACAAATATGCCAATCGGGCTGAATGTGCATTCAACAATAACAGTAGTATAGATGGACCATAAGTGGCACGCATCAGAAAGGGCCAAGATGTTGTAGTAGCTTGGATAAAAAGAGATGTTGTAGTAGCAAAAAAAAGTACAGCGGCCTGGCTTATGTATGTTAGTTGATATTATTGATCCATATACTCTATAAGTGTTTATATGTCTGTTAGTTCTGTACATTCTTGGTTGATTGACTCGTTATTTGAATCTTGATACATCGCTTGTGTACATATCTAAATGAGAGTACACATTATGCTACGTGTGACATTTGAGTTGGACGTGAAGTGTTCCAAATATTCAAATTCACCTTAAACTGGATTTTAGCTTCTTAATTTGAGTATCTGCATTTGTAAACCATATTAATATATGACAGTGGAATACATCTTTGTCGTCCTTTTGAAGCTATATAAAAACACATAGAATGATTTATAAAGATTCATATAGGAATACAAAATGGATTCGAATTTAGTTGCCAGGGTAAATGTGGATGCTTATTGTCCCAAAATTTGAAAGAAGCGGCAAAATGTCCACTCCCCTGTTGGCTGCCCGAAGCCAAGTGTTTCAGAGATGGAAATTACTGTCTACCCATTACACGAACAATCTATCGGCCCGATTTCCACTGCTCTAAATACAGGTAGGTTAGTAACTACAATTTTATGTGACACGACCACCTATGAGCCCATTCCGACACGGTGGGCGCCAAACATGGGCGGCAAAACACATTTGATTGAAGCTCGTCCGAAAGACCTCTGTTTCTCCCTCCATTTCCCCATTCATACACGGTGGGCGGCAAAACAAACTCGACTCGGCCGAAATCGATGTAGGCAAATATTTTCAATAGGGGCAGGTTTGTAACTTCACTCAGACGTGACACAACCGCCCTACCTGTCAGCCCCATTCATACACCGTGGGTGCCAACCATGGGCGCCAACCACCCTCTCCTCGCCCGAGATCGCTGTGGGCAAATATTGGCGACATGCGAGATTACCGTCGTATCCCCAACCAATGAGACATCCAAATTTTAAACGGGGGCTAAGTTCATAAGTTTCCCATATTTCAGACAGGTGCGTCCCAAAAACATGGTTCCCCGTACCTCTCCCTCCATTTTCCCATTCATACATCATTCGCGCTAGAACACCATCCCCACACCAGCCTCCGTCCGCCACCCCATCCATCGTCGCCGTCCTCCACCCCATCCATCACCGGCATCCTCCACCACATCCATCGCCACTATCCTCCACCATGCCAGAGCGCCTACCAAGACCGCGTCATCCACTTCTAGAGATGGACGTTTCTCATCCATGGCGGCGGACCAAGAGCCTTGCATCGCGTCCTCTCGCTTCATCGGCGCCGTCGTCCTCTTTGTCGGGGCTGCTCACACGACCTTCTCTTCCACCGCAATGGGACTTATCCCCCGATGCACCCGTCTACCATCGCAGATCTACTTCAACGCCACCGACAGCCATCGCACCCCTGATGCCTACACGGCGCCGCAACAAAGGTGGTACTTCATATCTCCTCAATTTTTGATCTCAACCAGAAAATAGAACTTAGCTTGGTTACTCTACTTTCTTTTCAGCTCTTAGAATTTAGTTCTTAGTTCGAAGCAAACAATGGATGCTAAATATCATTTCTCTGGTTTGCGGCTTCAAATCTGCCATGGCACAGTCATATACTGTTTAATTGATCATGCTTAGGGTTTAATTGATCATGTTGGTTCCGTGGTGGTTTCTTTAATAGAAATCAGAGGGGAAACCCTATTTTTCTAAAAAAATACGCTTAGAGTTTCCCCCTTTTTATGATCACTATACTATCAGAATATCTGCTTCATGTCATAATAGCACTACTCCACCCATCAAGCTAAACAAGCTTAGTTGTTCAAATATGAATCTGATATTATTAAAATAGAGTCGTTTAATGGTCAGCTAAATGTTCCTAAATTAGTTTCGAAAATGCATGTTCACCGCTCGGGTGTGTATCTCTATAGGGTGCCCACGGTGGGCTAGCCCACCCTGGGATTTTGGGTCTTCCCAGGCCCCGATTCCCCTCTGTTCTGCTACGCGCTTTTGATCTCTACTCGGCCCCAGCCACCTACCTCGCCGGCGACTTGCCGTCCCCGGAGTGCATGACTCTAGGAGGAGACGCCGGACTAACAAGAGGTAAGGAGCCACTCGCCCAACAGCGTCACCGCTGCCCGGGCACGCCGCCGTGCCTACCTTCCCAGTCCGTTCAAGGCTCAGGCGTGCAACACCCACTAAGCCAACCCGATTTATCCTAAGATACGTCCTCAACACTCATCAGCCACTCCTCATCACCCATTTTCTAATTGATTCATTACTCATTAGGCAGGATCGTCATTAGGTTTGTTGTGTGCTCAGTGCTACTTACACTTAATGGTTCAGATGTATTTCGGTAATCTTTAGTACCTGTATAGTTCACAGGGTTTTCAAAATTCCGGCCCTAGGAACAGACACTAGTCATTTTGGATTGTTGGTCATAGTGACATTGACCCAGATTACTACTGCAAGCCAGGTTTGTTGACAATTTTACTTGTCTTTCTTACTCATTCGATATAATATCCAATTATTCACGTCGATTTGTTGCAAACAATAAGTGCTAGACAAACTTCTTGATTCAGATTTTGGACGGTCTCATACTGTAGTTACAATTCTGCATACTTGTCCTAGTAAGCTCACAAGTAAATGATTGATTCACTACATCTATGCTTGCCTTGTCATATTTTTTGTCAATATTCTTTTAGGGTGGACCACCCCGTTTCTAAATACTAGAACCGTAGACATGAGTGAATAGTATTTCTCTATGTGATCTCTTCCATCATGTGTGGGCAACGAGCACTGCATTGTATAGAAAGAAAGTGTCATTTCCAGCTTTTACATAGGCTTTGATCTTTCACATGGAATACAATCTGCCTACTTGCTTTGTGTCTCACTACCAACAGTCCACCCTTGAAGCTAAACATTATGCCACTCATAATTCCTTAGTTTATTTGTTCAGATACAAATTTCATATGATTCTAATGTTCCTACTTCAGTTTTGAAATGTGTGTCTGCCTGTTATAGAGACATAAGGGGTTTGTATTTATGTGTGTGGTCTGGTCAGCACGGTTGGGGGTGAACTTTGCATATGCAGTGGTTTATAGGGAGACACTCTTCGAGTTGAATCCGGAATGCATTCCATAGATAATCTGACTACTTTGTATGTTTTCATGAATCTCAAATTCTGAACAGCATCATAATGATTATGAGCTTGCGCGCATGAAAAGAATAAAGCAGAACAATGCCATGTTTGTCAAACTTGGCATTAAAGGACTGAAATCAAGTCTGGATGCAATGCAATGCAAATGCTCTCCACCTACAGATTCTTGCTTAGAATATGATCCTAATCGTGATTCTGAGCTAGAGGGAGACCTAAGTCAATGTAGCTCCCTAGTGGAGGAGTCAAAGGAAGATGCCATATCTTATTCACCCATCAAGGTGCCTGCTCTAACTTTCCAAGGTTATATTGGTCGCACATATCATGCAACCGATGCTTTACATTGCTTCTACTTTGTTGAACTGCCATTAGCTTAGTTTACACATCGTGTATGTGAATACGCCCCACCTATCCATTTTCAGTACATATTCCATCTGTCATCATACCATATTTATCCATTCAAATGTTGTTCTTGTGTATCAGACATTCAAAAGGAAGAGGGTGATTGCTGATCATGGAGGAGCACGAGCAAAGTATTTGGAAAAGGTAGTGGCACCTAATAAATCAAATAGCCCATTAGGTGTAGTTGCAATATCACCTGACCCACAAAACACCTCAACTCTAGCAGACTCTAGCCCTACTACACTGGTCATTTCTGATGCCCCAACTCAGCAGATCCCAACTGCAGCAAACAGTATGATTATGCCAGTTGACATAGCACCAGCTCTACGATGCAAAAACCCCATTCCAGCAAAGAGTACACCAAATCCAGTTGACAAATCCCTTTTCGAACCAGAGAGAGCCCCAATTGCAGCAAATAGGACCCCTAATCCATTTCTTCCCAGTTTAGAAGACGAAGCTTATATTGTTGTCAGGAACTTTGTGCACATCTTTCCTTCATGGAAAGATTATACCGTAGACATAGAACAATTTCTAGTCTTCCTCCGCAACTTACGCGTAAGTAATGTACTAATGTTATTCATGGTCATTACTGCATATGTTTCTGCTGACAAAAGACACAAGATTTCATTCTTTTAAATAGGCGAGGACCAAACTGGATTGTGAAGACGAGCAAGGGTTGGTTGCGCTTTTCAAGCACTCATTGATGAAGTATCGATCCTACCTGAGGCAAGCACACTTTGATGGAAAGCCTCTAAATGAAATTTCTGTAAAGTCTCTGGTGCTACTGATGTCTACTACACAACCTTCTTCTTGTAGACGTTGTTGGGACTCTAAGTGCACAGGTTTGTAGGATAGTAGCAAATTTCCCTCAAGTGGATGACCTAAGGTTTATCAATCCGTGGGAGGCGTAGGATGAAGATGGTCTCTCTCAAACAACCCTGCAACCAAATAACAAAGAGTCTCTTGTGTCCCCAACACACCCAATACAATGGTAAATTGTATAGGTGCACTAGTTCGGCAAATAGATAGTGATACAAGTGCAATATGGATAGTAGATAAATGTATTTGTAATATGAAATTCTAGAAACAGCAAGGTAACTAATGATAAAAGTGAGCGTAAACGGTATTGCAATCATAGGAAACACGGCCTAGGGTTCATACTTTCACTAGTGCAAGTTCTCTCAACAGTAATAACATAGATAGATCATGTAACAATCCCTCAACATGCAACAAAGAGTCACCCCAAAGCCACTAATAGCGGATAACAAACAAAGAGATTATGGTAGGGTACGAAACCACCTAAAAGTTATTCTTTCGGATCAATCTATTCAAGAGTTCGTACTAGAATAACACCTTAAGACACAAATCAACCAAAACCCTAACGTCACCTAGATACTCCATTGTCACCTCAAGTATCCGTGGGCATGATTATACGATATGCATCACACAATCTCAGATTCATCTATTGAACAACCACAAAGTACTTCAAAGAGTGCCCCAAAGTTTCTACCGGAGAGTCAAGAACGTGTGCCAACCCCTATGCATAGGTTCATGGGCGGAACCCCGCAAGTTGGTCACCAAAACATACATCAAGTGGCACATGATATCCCATTTTCACCACAGATAAGAACGGCAAGACATACATCAAGTGTTCTCAAATCATAAAAGACTCAATCTGATAAGATAACTTCAAGAGGGAAACTCAATTCATCACAAGAGAGTAGAGGGGGAGAAACATCATAAGATCCAACTACAATAGCAAAGCTCGGGATACATCAAGATCGTGTCATAGAGGGAACACGAGAGAGAACACGAGAGAGAGATCAAACACATAGCTACTGGTACATACCCTCAGCCTCGAGTGTGAACTACTCCCTCCTCGTCATGGATAGCGCCGGGATGATGAGGATGGCCACCGGTGATGGGTTCCCCCTCCGACAGGGTGCTGGAATGGGCTCCCGAGAGGTTTTTGGTGGCTACAGAGGCTTGCGGCGGCGGAACTCCCGATCTATGTTCTCCGTGGATGTTCTTAGGGTACGTGGGGACTATATAGGCGAAAGAAGTCGGTCGGGAGGTGCTCGAGGGGCCCACAAGACAGGGGCGCGCCCAGTAGGGGGGGTGCCCTCCTATCTCCTGGCCTCCTCGAGGGTCTTCTGACGTGAACTCCAATTCTCCCGGGTGATATTCTTCCAAAAAAATCACGTTGCCGAAGGTTTCATTCCGTTTGGACTCCGTTTGATATTCCTTTTCTTCGAAATACTGAAACAGGCAATAAAACAGCAATATGGGCTGGGCCTCCGGTTAATAGGTTAGTCCCAAAAGTAATATAAAAGTGTATAATAAAGCCCATAATCATTCAAAACAGGTAATATAATAGCATGGAACAGTGAAAAATTATAGATACGTTGGAGACGCATCAAGCATCCCAAGGCTTAATTCCTGCTCGTCCTCGAGTAGGTAAATGATAAAAACAAAATTTTTGATGTGGAATGCTACCTAGCATTATTCTCAATGTAATTTCTCTTTATTGTGGCATGAATGTTCAGATCCAAATGATTCAAAATAAAAGTTCATATTGATAAAAGAAATAGTAGCACTTCAAGCATGCTAATAAAAGCAATCATGTCTTCTCAAAATAACATGGCAAAAGAAAGTTCATCCCTACAAAATCATATAGGCTATGCTTCATTTTCGTCACACAAAGATGTTCCCAACTTCTATACCCCCGATGACAAGCCAATCAATTGTTTCGTACTTAAATAATCTCAAACTTTTTCAACCTTCACGCAATACATGAGCGTGAGCCATGGATATAGCACTATGGGTGGAATAGAATAATGATTGGGGATTGTGTGGAGAAGACAAAAAGGAGAAAGTCTCACATTGGCGAGGATAATCAACGGGCTATGGGAATGCCCATCAATTGATGTCAACATGAGGAGTAGGGATTGCCATGCAACGGATGCACTAGAGCTATAAATGAACGAAAGCTCAACAAAAGAAAACTAGTGGGCGTGCATCCAACTTGCTTGCTCACGAAGACCTAGGGCATTTGAGGAAGCCCATCGTAGGAATATACAAGCCAAGTTCTATAATGAAAAATTCCCACTAGTATATGAAAGTGACAACTTATGAGACTCTCTACATGAAGAACATGGTGCTACTTTGAAGTACAAGTGTGGAAAAAGAGATAGTAGCATTGCCCCTTTATTTATTTATTTCCTTTTTTCTTTTTTTTCTTTTTTCTCTTTTTTTTATTTCTTTGGCCTTCCTTTTTTTCTTTTGGCCTTTTTTTGGGCAATGCTCTAATAATGATGATCATAACACTTTTATTGATTACAACACATGAATTACAACTCGAAACTAGAACAAGATATGACTCTATATGAATGCCTCCGGCGGTGTACCAGGATGGTGCAATGAATCAAGAGTGACATGTATGAAAAATAATGCATGGTGGCTTTGCCACAAATACGATGTCAACGACATGATCATTAAATGGCAATATGACAAAAGTAAAGTATGTCATGATGATAATAAATGGAACGGTGGAAAGTTGCATGGCAATATATCTCGGAATGGCTATGAAATGCCATAATAGGTAGGTATGGTGGCTGTTTTGAGGAAGATATAAGGAGGTTTATGTGTGATAGAGTGTATCATATCACGGGGTTTGGATGCACCGGCGAAGTTTGCACCAACTCTCAAGGTGAGAAAGGGCAATGCACGGTACCGAAGAGGCTATCAATGGTGGAAAGGTAAAAGTGTGTATAATCCATGGACTCAACATTAGTCAAAAGAACTCATATACTGTGACGCCCGGATAATCATGCTACAGTAATCTCACGTTAATGGTGCCACATCACCTCTGTCACTGTAGTTAATCTTGGGTTAATTCGAAACCGCTTCTTCAAATTCAAATTAATGTCAACAATAAAAGTTTTCAAAAATTGAAACAAAAATGTTCACACAATGCCAAATATGGCATAGGCAATTATGGTGTAGATGACACAAATTTATAAATTGCTTAAATGCCCAAATTAAATAAAACAGAACATAAAAAAAGTGAAAGAAAGGGAAAAAGAAGAAACCCCCCTTCCCCCTGGCCGAAAGGCCCAGCTAGCCACCGCCCCTGCCACCTGGCCCAACCGGCCGAACTGGCCCGCCTCCCCCTGCCGCCTCCTTTCCCTGTTCCCCCGACCCGGGTCGGAACAGGGGTGCGTCCCCGCCGCACCCTCTCGCCGGCGACGACGGGTG
>NC_041383.1:691120690-691126573 GCF_002162155.2 Triticum dicoccoides | reverse complement strand
GGCCCCCGCGCCTCTCCCTCTCCTCTCCAGATCCATCTCCCCCTCGTTCCCCACCGCAACCGATCGCCGCCATGGCCTCGCCCTCCTCTCCTTGTCCTATTCGGACTAGGGGGGAGGGGCGCGCGGCCCAGCCTTGTCCGCCTCTCCTCTTCTCCATAAAGGCCCACTAAGGCCCATTAACCTCCCGGGGGGTTTGGGTAACCTCCCTGTACTCCGGTAAAATCCCGATTTCACTCGGAACACTTCCGATATCCAAACATAGGCTTCCAATATATCAATCTTCATGTCTCAACCATTTCGAGACTCCTCGTCATGTCCGTGATCACTTCCGGGACTCCGAACAACCTTTGGTACATCAAAACATATAAACTCATAATATAACTATCAGCGTAAGTTAAGCGTGCGGATCCTACGGGTTCGAGAACTATGTAGACATGACCGAGACACGTCTCCGGTCAATAACCAATAGAGGAACCTAGATGCTCATATTGGCTCCCACATATTCTACGAAGATCTTTATCGGTCAGACCGCATAACAACATACGTTGTTCCCTTTGTCATCAGTATGTTACTTGCCCGACATTCGACTGTCGGTATCTTAATACCTAGTTCAATCTCGTTACTGGCAAGTCTCTTTACTCGTTCCATAATACGTCATCCCGCAACTAACTCATTAGTTGCAATGCTTGCAAGGCTTAAGTGATGTGTATTACTGAGAGGGCCCAAAGCTACCTCTCCGACAATCAGAGTGACAAATCCTAATCTCGAAATACGCCAACCCAACATGTACCTTCGGAGACACCTGTAGAGCACCTTTATAATCACCCAGTTACGTTGTGACGTTTGGTAGCACACAAAGTGTTCCTCCGGTAAACGGGAGTTGCATAATCTCATAGTCATAGGAACATGTATAAGTCATGAAGAAAGCAATAGCAACATACTAAACGATCGTGTGCTAAGCTAACGGAATGGGTCAAGTCAATCACATCATTCTCCTAATGATGTGATCCCGTTAATCAAATGACAACTCATGTCTATGGCAAGGAAACATAACCATCTTTGATCAACGAGCTAGTCAAGTAGAGGCATACTAGTGACAATCTGTTTGTCTATGTATTCACACATGTATTATGTTTTCGGTTAATACAATTCTAGCATGAATAATAAACATTTATCATGATATAAGGAAATAAATAATAACTTTATTATTGCCTCTAGGGCATATTTCCTTCACGACAATCATAGCTCCGCCTAAACACAATATTTGCATGTACTGTAGTGCTAGACTTAATATTCATGTTTCAGTTCCCTGTTCATTTTAAATATTGAATTGAGGACCATGCATGTCTTACATTTTACTCCCTTCGTTCCTAAATATTAGTATTTTTAGAGATTTAAAATGGACTGGCACATACGGATGTATATAGACATATTTTAGAGTGTAGATTCACTCATTTTGCTCTGTATGTAGTCACTTGTTGAAGTCTCTAAAAGACTAATATTTAGGAACAAAAGGAGTATTTTTGAATTCGTGTCATACATGCATGGTTTGGAAAAATAGATGCATTATAATTATTGGATTGTTGTTGTGTTCGTGTCTCTCTCTCTCTCTCTCTCTCTGTGTGTGTGTGTGTGTGTGTGTGTGTGTGTGGTCATATGCTTGATACATACAAAGTTTTCTCACCTCCATATTGTTCATCTTTTAAATTTGAATTTGCATTGAAAAACTTACTAGGGATACCATGAAATGTGAAATCCACGTTGAGATCACTATATCACAAACTCACTCTAATTCAACAACTCGTCATAAATCAATTCCCACGTTGAGATTAGTATTTGCAAGGAAAATACGGGCATTGTAATACACATAGATTCGTTCGGCAATTTAAAAGGTTCCTTTCGTATTCTCGAATGCTAGGACCCAACGGCGTACCGGCCAGACCTTGGCTCATGTTGATCCTATATAAAAAAACTGGGCTCGTGTCTTTCTGGTGGCGTGCGTGGTACACACATTAGGCAACGCCAACCAGTCGAGCCTCCGCGTTTCGAGTCGAAATATCTGGCGGCCAGAATTCCAGTCCTAGGAAATTCCCCTCATGTCCCTGGTCCATAATGACTACCAATGAACAACGGAGGGATGCTTTAGTAACTAGACAACGTTACCTACCATGCCGAGCACGGTTCAATTCCCTCGGTCGCCGCTCGCCAAGGTCACCCGTCAACTGCATTGCCTAGTACTACTACTACTACTACACCAGGATGAGCACAGAATTGAGCCCTGCCTAGTACTTGAGTTAATATATCAGGCAATGCACTGGTACGGAGGGATTATCCTTTTTGCATATATAACTTGTCTGAAGTCTAACTAAGAATTTTTTTTGACCAAATCCTTTCTTAAGTAATACAACAGGACAGATGTATGGCTTGAAAATTTATTGCATGATGCAGGTTATGATATTGTTTTGAATCCTAGATCTTAAATTTCAGAAAATCCAAAAGTGACCATAAATTACTGAAACTGAGCATGGTCACGTGATATGGCACAAATATTACTTTGTAAATTTTTTTCTTCAATTTGAGACAAGCTACTTATGACAAGTTGCACAAATGAAGAGCCAAGGTATTTTGGAACAAAGACCTGTCACGTTAAGGTGAACGCTTTCACTATTGAAACCATGGGCGTTTACGTGCCGCCACAAGTCCCTCTTCTCATCGGCAGGTGTCATCCGAGCAAGCATGTGAGTCGACTGGAGGCGTGCGAGCAGACCGCTGCGCCAGCTGACAGGGAGGCGTGCGAGCAGACCATTGTGCAGGCTCACCGGGAGGCGAGCCCTTTGACCAGGCTCCGCCGCCCACCTTTGTCCCAACTGCTCCCACTTTTGATGTCACCGGCACCGCAGTTTAAAATCAACCCCGCACTACCCGGTATCGCTACAATCTTCTCTCTTCCTCTCCGATTCTCCTGTTGTCTACCTCCAACCAGCCTAACCTAAACGTATGCCATGCCGCATCACGATGATCTGCCCTTAGTCTTCCAGTTTCCTGAGGAAGACACCCAGCCGGAGTCTCAAGAACATAAGGCGCTTTGGGACGAGCTTGAACTGGCCTTGTGGGAAGATGTCGCGCCTGTCCCCATGGCATTGATGGGCTGGGAGCCACACATTGTCGCCGGGTTTGATGCCATAGGGTTCCACGAGGTCCCCGCCGACTTTCACGCGCCCGTGCACCTGCCAGCGCCTGCGCGTGCACTAATGCGCACGCCCGTGCACCTGCTAGCGCATGCGCCTGCGCGTGCACTGATGTAGGCACCCGTGCCGGTGCCCGTGCACATGAATGTCTCCGCCGCACCGTTGACAGCGCCTGTCCCCGCTCAGGTGCCAGTGCCCCCCCCTCAGCGGCATGGATGGCCGCTGTCGACCGCTTCCTTGTACCAACGCCAGTCGCCTCCTCCCGCCAGTTGACTCGCTTCGATGTCCAGAACATTTTGGCCTTCCTTGAAGCTAGGCCAACGTCCAGGAGTACGCCAACAACGGCGCAAGACGCCGCCGTCGCCGTCGGTCAGTGGCCCGACGACACACAGAGCACGGCAGAGGAGCCGCTTCCCACCGCAAGATGCCCCCGCCATCGCCGCATGATCTAAATTTGCCATGAAAAGCGTTCGGATTGCCATACTTAAAATCCGAATGTTTATCATTTACGTTTATTTTAGATCGATCGTCGTATAATTTAAACTTGGAGTCAGACTGAACGAAATCTATGATTTGATCGATTGAATGGTCTGCTAGAGCCGTATCAAATTAAAAATAAAACGTCATCAAGCCACATGTATTCCTTGTCATCCAACGACCGGGACTGCTTCAATGTCGAGTGCTCAACACGTTTAGCGTGCAGTTAATTTCATGCCAAAAATAGTGTTAATCACATAATAACACTCAAATAATATCCTACTTAATATCTGCATGCACTTAATATACTTCCAAATTAACGTGCATTGGACGTAGTGCCGTAACTTGTCAACGCGTCCAGATATGGTCAATGGCAACATCGCCCGCGAGTTCTTCGTGTTTGCCCGTGCGTCTAAACGCAGAAGGGGAGGAGAGAGAGAGAGAGAGCACATGGAACCCACCAGTAAGTGAAGGCGAATAGTACTAAAAATAATATTACATGTTATCCATTAAATAGGCTGTGGTAAAATAAAAACATTATGTGAACAAGGGGGGGTACAACAAACATTGTTGTTCTACGTATGTTGCCTATTGACGTGCAGCTTGAAGGCTCTGGTCGCATGTTTGATCCTCGTCCTTCATATTTTAAGGGAGTACCTAGAACTCATTTAGGTGAGATATAATTTGGTCTCATTCACTTGGATAACAAGAACAGATACAACCCATGTCAGCACACACGCATCTTATAGCATCACACCCAATGGCTATAAAAGGCGAATGAGACCAAATTATATGTCATCTAGATGAATTCTAGCAAAACTGATTTTTTAATTTGTATATGGGTCCAAATTTGTTTCATGACATGTGGGCCCCTCGGTGTGTAGTTTGTAGCACTTTAATTTGTGGGTTGAAATTTGTTCCATGTAAAGTAGACTATCGGTGTGTAGTTTTGTAGCTTATTTATAATAATTAAAGAGAACAACAGAGTTTTTTGCAATAATACCATGGTGCAACGTTGAAGGCGAGAAAGGACGTGCGACAAAGCGATGACCGAGCCAGAGGGAAATCAACTAGGGGAGGTGCGGGGGTTGCAACGGTGTTTGGAGTAGTTGTGAGTCGAATGTTACGAAAATATAATCTAAACCGACCGGAATAAATGCCTACACAAATTAATCCAAGGTTCGAGTGCCCTTCACAATGTAAATAGCTTCGTCTTTGTGAGGGATGGAGAGGTAGCTTCAATGCATGGAAGATACGGCGTGAGAAAGCAAGGTCAATCGAGAGACATATAGATAAAGAGACAAAGTGAGTGTGGTCCGACATTCATTGAACATATATATATATGCTCTAGAGACATATTGTCTGATTGAGCTTTTGGCAAGGGTGAGGGCTGTAAGATAGAGCTTGAGAGATGATCCAGTCATAGACGTGTAGATATATTTTGTGCGTGGGAGGAAGCAAGGTCAATCGATCACATAGGGTCATCGTGCGATCGAAAGAGTGAGACGGGTTGGAGAGAGTGACCTAGATAGGCAATGTGCGTGAGAGAGTATACAATGTAAATAGGTCGAATTGTGCTCAAACATGGTGATATATCGATTTTGTCCGAGAAAGAGCGAGGTCAATCGAGACATACAAAGAGAGAGAGAGAGAGAGAGAGAGAGAGATTGAGCGAGTGTGGACCGCCATGAGGTTGAAAGAGTGGGGCGGCTTGGATGGACTGACCTAGATAGACAATCTACGTGAGAGAGTATAGAGTGTGTCGATCGAAGCCCGAACAGGGAGATATATCACTTGTGTGTGAAAGAAAACGAGGTTAAAGGAGACTCAGATAAAGAGAGCGAGATTGAGCGAGTGTGGCCAGCCGTGCAGAAGAAAGAGTGAGACAGTCTCAAGGGAGTGACCTAGATAGACAACGTGCGTGCATGCGCACGAGAGGTTGGGGCTAGATAGGCAATGCATGTTTTTAGCGTGAGAGGGTGAGAGGGAGAGAGAGAGAGAGAGAGAGAGAGAGAGAGATAGCCCGGCATGGGGTGCAATGGCGGGTGTGTGAGGTAAATACATTTGATAAGAGAGTGGAAAAGGGGGGTTGTGTAGTTGAGAGAGTTAGAGATCGAAACATGGAGAGAAAGAATGAACGTGTGTTGGAAACCGATAGCTTCCTAAGGTGGTTAGGAGAGGAAGATTGACCGATGCAGGAAGTACGTAGCGTGTGTGC
>NC_041383.1:691108373-691120591 GCF_002162155.2 Triticum dicoccoides | reverse complement strand
GTAGAAACAACATTTGAATGTAGATAGTATGAGACTTAATATCGATGTTTCAATTCGGTGTACATTGTAAGGTTTGAACTGAGGACCATGCATATGGGTAATTATTTCGAATTCGTGCCATACTAGGTTTCAAAAAGTTGACATTGACTCGATTTTTGTGCTATTTTGTAGGTCATGTGTTTGAATCCATCCAAAAGTTTTCTCACTACCATGGTGTTCATCATATACATATGAATTTGTATTAAAAAGTAGCGTGGATACAATGAAATGTGAAATCCATGTTAGAATTGGAGATCGCTATGTGACACACACTCTAATTCAAATAACTAATTATGTGACACACACTCTAATCCACGTTAGCGTGGATACCATGGATACAGTTTCAATTTTTTTCTCCAAATAACTCCTCATTAATTAATTTACAGTATCTCGTTTCGAATGACTAACTATTGCAAGGAAAACATGGGCATGGTAATACATACAGATTCGTTTGCAAATGAGAGAAGATTCGTTTGCATTCTCAAATGTAGGCGCACCTGGCAGACCAGGGTCGTGTCGTGGTTGTCGCATGTGTCAGACGGACACTTAGCACCCAACCACCCACCCCCCCCCCCAAAAGGACGATGATAAAATAAGTTTGCGCTTCCATGTTTCGGATTGAAATATCTGGTGGCCCCAATTCTAGCCCTGCAAAATCTCCCTTCTCCAACGTCCCCTTCCGCGCCCAGATTGCTCAAATCCATAATTCGCCGCCAACCCAAGCAAAGTTCGAATCGCCCCTCATATCGTCTCTTTCCCCACCTCTGTGCCGGACGACAACGACGAAGACGACGGTCGCGCTTCACCACCGCACCAGAGCTACGTGATCTACGCCCTCATCCACCGCACCGGGTGGTCCACCGACAACATCGGCAGCCGCAACCGACGTGCCTCACAGACACCAACTTCCACCGCATCAGGTGCGCTTCACCGACACCGTCTCCCAGCTCACCGGGGTACTTCACCAAGCACATCGTCACACCTCCACCCCCCGAGGCCGTTGGGGCTTCACCAACGGTCTCGTCCACCACATCATAGCGCTCCGCTGCCACTCAAGATCTGCATCCGTGCGCGGCCAGCCAACGCCAGCGCATCACCCTCAATGGCTCTGAAGTGACCCGCACTCTAGCTAGGCGAGCATGCCCAAACGCCGGCCCGAACTAGGTATCCACACATCACTCCCTTGTGCACTGTTCCGACGATGTTTGGATATCCTTTCACTGCTCTCTTAGCTTACGCGCCTATGCAACTCTGACTTTAACTCCTATTTCTTCTGGAGATATCATCTGAAACAAGCAAAACCATTTTTAGCGAAGCATGATGGCGCTATGGGATCTGGTACACATCCTACACACCCGTATAACCTTGTAAGTATATGTCCTCCAGTACAACAGCAAGGTCGATTCCTCTTATTTGATCAACCATTCGCCATGTCAAAAATGCAGAGGGGGATGCAAGGAGCACAAGGCCTGCACATCCAAGCAAGTGGTAACATGGACTTGTACATGGAACATCCCAAGCGCAAGCAGATCTGCAGTGAGCTTGTACAATGAGCTAGCGTAAGTCCCTGCATTTCATTTAATTCGTACTGGCATTCGTGTATGATTTGTGTGAAGTGGCAGATCCACGAATTCAAGTTACTAGGGGCGAACATTTTACTTAAAAAATACGAAGGCACTTGCACTCCGGAAATCAACATAACTTGAGAAATGTGAAGCTACCTGCACTTTGAAAACCAGCTAATGATCTAAAGTTGTTCAGATTATAAACACTAAATGATGCAAGCACCAAAAAACACAAAATGCAACATGGTGTACAAGGACTACAAACATGGTCTATACCTGCTTGAATTATTCGTTCTCTGGCTGAAAATATTGAAGTGTAATTGCACCTATAACCAGTGCGCAAACTGCATATCAATATATCTATCCTGCACAAGTATGCCAATAGTTTCAAACAACATATTAGAAAAGTATTTATGCTACATTGTCATGATACGTGGACTTTCTGGTAGATGGCATTGACGTTTCCTCAAGCCACGAAAATGCACTATAATTTGCTTGTCATCAATGCATGCAAATCTCTATATCTCTCTCAACATAGCAGATCATCATTAGACAGTAAATCCTTCAAAGGGAGCTTGAAAAATGCTTGCATTAGATCCCTCATTAGACACTATATGTTCATCACCAGGAGCATGTAAAATGTTTGCATCAAATCCTTCATTAGCAGTCTGTTCATTAGACACTTCAGGCTCAAGAACAACATGAGCTTGTATGTTTGCACCGGAAACTTGATTAGATACATCAGATTCAGTCAGTTCAGTATCGATTGGGGGAGTTATAAAATAAGTAGAAATTGGTTTCTTTTTCTCATAGAATCCCTACATACAAGCAGTTTTACAACACCGTCAGGTTTAACTATTGGCCAGAAATTGAAGAGTTGAATTAGATATAATCAGGGATGTGATGTACCTGTTTGTTGTGCATGCTACTCTTGCAAGCTGCGACTGTCCGTTTGCGCAAGCTCGATACCATCCCGTGCTGCTGCCGCTGCCTCCCATGTAGGCTACACCTAGGGTCGGATCTTCATCTTCTTGTCCTTCCATTCACTTGAAGCCCGGCGACCGCCATCCAACGTGGGCGCGAGGAAGTGTTGTGTCGGCCTGTCCAGCGGCGGCTAGGTTAGGAGCGAACCAGACTGGAGACTGGAGTGAATAAATTGGGATTTTTCCTGTTGTCGATCGATATGGGAGGTGCTCGTTTGGGCCGCGAGCCTGCTATAGGGCCTGCCTTGCACTTATGTTATTGGCCCATCCAAACTAAAACATTTTTCTTCATTTTTTACATTGCCTGCTCATGCATTGGGACGAACAAAACTAGCCTGGGCCAACCTGGATGATGCAAACTAGGTGCACACTTTCCAGCCACCCGAGGCGGCCGCCCATACTAGCCCCTATGGTGGTGTCACCCCTTTTTGCGTGTATGATTGGGGTAGTGAAAAATATTCCAGTGGCGCTTTTGATTTACCCACAAAATGGTTGAATTGCTTGTTTCTATGAACTGAGTTCGCCAATAATGTGAAGGATGCCAGTCTGTTCATCCTATTGTAGATTGCTTAGATCTCGATATGCCAAAAGTAATCGCATGAAATATACAGTAAAAGCCAGTGTGATGTGTGTGGCTACAACTAGTCTGACTACACGTCCTCATATAACATATCAAGGACGCACCATCTTACCAAATTAACCATTCGACTTACCAATGTAGTGTGGGAAGAAAGAAGTATTGGGACTGCATATCCAAGCAATTAATAACATGGACTCCTTCGTACAACCTTATAAGCGAAAAAGAAGTTGCAGTGTGCCTGTACAAAGAGCTAGCATAAGTTCAGTTACATGCTTCTCGGTATTTTAGTTAGCCACTTATTGCAAAATTGTTCAATTACGTTGCTTGGCTTAATTTAGTTTGCTAATAATTACATAATGCCATGGCCTGTTAATCCTATTATAGACTGTGCCTATCTATGTGTTTGATACTTACTATTAAGAATTACCTATTTGCCTGAACTTAAATAGCTACTTGTTTGTTTAACTGCTTTGCTGCTGCAACAACGGGTTACAATGATGTTATTAACTATTTTTCAGCATTCAATTGAAACTCTTTAATTCCTTGTTTGTTTAACTAGTTTGCTGTTATAACTCCTAGTTGAGATGTTTTGCTAACTTCAACTTTTCTGAATCCAATCGGAACTTTAATGGCAAAACAGGTTAGCCCAAGATCAAAGAGCGAGGTCCCCATGGACGTTGTATCATCCCACAGCAGTGGCACGAGCCCAATCGTGCATTATGAATTGCCAACTGCTGATGCTCTAGAGGCTAAACTAGTGGTAGAAAGAGATTCTACTTCTGCACTTAGAGATGAAGTTGACATGTTGAGGAAGCAAACATCACAATCACAAGCAGTACTCAAGACAACCATTAAATATTTGGTGGATTTCAAAATGAAGCAAGCTGAGACTGACCACATTGTTAAGGTCCTGAAGGAAAAAAGGAAATTAAATTCCCACTTGGTAAATCATAGGTGAAATGTTCTTTCCATCGTTGAATAACCTTTGTGTTGTTTGTTCATGTAATCAATCAAACCATTTGTTTTAGATATCATGTAATAATAGTTTTTGTTTTTTGTTTTTTGGTTTGTAATTTTATTTGAGCACAAGTCTATATTAATTGATAAGACTCAGATCCATTTCATTTTGATTGTTGTGCCAGACCTACAAATATGCCAATCGGGCTGAATGTGCATTCAACAATAACAGTAGTATAGATGGACCATAAGTGGCACGCATCGGAAAGGGCCAAGATGTTGTAGTAGCTTGGATAAAAAGAGATGTTGTAGTAGCAAAAAAAGTACAGCGGCCTGGCTTTTGTATGTTAGTTGATATTATTGATCCATATACTCTATAAGTGTTTATATGTCTGTTAGTTCTGTACATTCTTGGTTGATTGACTCGTTATTTGAATCTTGATACATCGCTTGTGTACATATCTAAATGAGAGTACACATTATGCTACGTGTGACATTTGAGTTGGACGTGAAGTGTTCCAAATATTCAAATTCACCTTAAACTGGATTTTAGCTTCTTAATTTGAGTATCTGCATTTGTAAACCATATTAATATATGACAGTGGAATACATCTTTGTCGTCCTTTTGAAGGTATATAAAAACACATAGAATGATTTATAAAGATTCATATAGGAATACAAAATGGATTCGAATTTAGTTGCCAGGGTAAATGTGGATGCTTATTGTCCCAAAATATGAAAGAAGCGGCAAAATGTCCACTCCCCTGTTGGCTGCCCGAAGCCAAGTGTTTCAGAGATGGAAATTACTGTCTACCCATTACACGAACAATCTATCGGCCCGATTTCCACTGCTCTAAATATAGGTAGGTTAGTAACTTCAATTTTATGTGACACGACCACCTATGAGCCCATTCCGACACAGTGGGCGCCAAACATGGGCGGCAAAACACATTTGATTGAAGCTCGTCCGAAAGACCTCTGTTTGTCCCTCCATTTCCCCATTCATACACGGTGGGCGGCAAAACAAACTCGACTCGGCCGAAATCGATGTAGGCAAATATTTTCAATAGGGGCAGGTTTGTAACTTCACTCAGACGTGACACAACCGCCCTACCTGTCAGCCCCATTCATACACCGTGGGTGCCAACCATGGGCGCCAACCACCCTCTCCTCGCCCGAGATCGCTGTGGGCAAATATTGGCGAGATGCGAGATTACCGTCGTATCCCCAACCAACGATACATCCAAATTTTAAACGGGTGCTAAGTTCATAACTTTCCCATATTTCAGACAGGTGCGTCCCAAAAACATGGTTCCCCGTACCTCTCCCTCCATTTTCCCATTCATACATCATTCGCGCTAGAACACCATCCCCACACCAGCCTCCGTCCGCCACCCCATCCATCGTCGCCGTCCTCCACCCCATCCATCGCCGGCATCCTCCACCACATCCATCGCCACTGTCCTCCACCATGCCGGAGCGCCTACCAAGACCGCGTCATCCACTTCTAGAGATGGACGTTTCTCATCCATGGCGGCGGACCAAGAGCCTTGCATCGCGTCCTCTCGCTTCATCGGCGCCGTCGTCCTCTTTGTCGGGGCTGCTCACACGACCTTCTCTTCCACCGCAATGGGACTTATCCCCCGATGCACCCGTCTACCATCGCAGATCTACTTCAACGCCACCGACAGCCATCGCACCCCTGATGCCTACACGGCGCCGCAACAAAGGTGGTACTTCATATCTCCTCAATTTTTGATCTCAACCAGAAAATAGAACTTAGCTTGGTTACTCTACTTTCTTTTCAGCTCTTAGAATTTAGTTCTTAGTTCGAAGCAAACAATGGATGCTAAATATCATTTCTCTGGTTTGCGGCTTCAAATCTGCCATGGCACAGTCATATACGGTTTAATTGATCATGCTTAGGGTTTAATTGATCATGTTGGTTCCGTGGTGGTTTCTTTAATAGAAATCAGAGGGGAAACCCTCTTTTGCTAAAAAAATATGCTTAGAGTTTCCCCCTTTTATGATCACTATACTATCAGAATATCTGCTTCATGTCATAATAGCACTACTCCACCCATCAAGCTAAACAAGCTTAGTTGTTCAAATATGAATCTGATATTATTAAAATAGAGTCGTTTAATGGTCAGCTAAATGTTCCTAAATTAGTTTCGAAAATGCATGTTCACCGCTCGGGTGTGTATCTCTATAGGGTGCCCACGGTGGGCTAGCCCACCCTGGGATTTTGGGTCTTCCCAGGCCCCGATTCCCCTCTGTTCTGCAACGCGCTTTCGATCTCTACTCGGCCCCAGCCACCTACCTCGCCGGCGACTTGCCGTCCCCGGAGTGCATGACTCTAGGAGGAGACGCCGGACTAACAAGAGGTAAGGAGCCGCTCGCCCAACAGCGTCACCGCTGCCCGGGCATGCCGCCGTGCCTACCTTCCCAGTCCGTTCAAGGCTCAGGCGTGCAACACCCACTAAGCCAACCCGATTTATCCTGAGATACGTCCTCAACACTCATCAGCCACTCCTCATCACCCATTTTCTAATTGATTCATTACTCATTAGGTAGGATTGTCATTAGGTTTGTTGTGTGCTCAGTGCTACTTACACTTAATGGTTCAGATGTATTTCGGTAATCTTTAGTACCTGTATAGTTCACAGGGTTTTCAAAATTCCGGCCCTAGGAACAGACACTAGTCATTTTGGATTGTTGGTCATAGTGACATTGACCCAGATTACTACTACAAGCCAGGTTTGTTGACAATTTTACTTCTCTTTCTCACTCATTCGATATAATATCCAATTATTCACGTCGATTTGTTGCAAACAATAAGTGCTAGACAAACTTCTTGATTCAGATTTTGGACGGTCTCATACTGCAGTTACAATTCTGCATACTTGTCCTAGTAAGCTCACAAGTAAATGATTGATTCACTACATCTATGCTTGCCTTGTCATATTTTTTGTCAATATTCTTTTAGGGTGGAACACCCCGTTTCTAAATACTAGAACCGTAGACATGAGTGAATAGTATTTCTCTATGTGATCTCTTCCATCATGTGTGGGCAACGAGCACTGCATTGTATAGAAAGAAAGTGTCATTTCCAGCTTTTACATAGGCTTTGATATTTCACATGGAATACAATCTGCCTACTTGCTTTGTGTCTCACTACCAACACTCCACCCTTGAAGCTAAACATTATGCCACTCATAATTCCTTAGTTTATTTGTTCAGATACAAATTTCATATGATTCTAATGTTCCTACTTTAGTTTTGAAATGTGTGTCTGCCTGTTATAGAGACATAAGGGGTTTGTATTTATGTGTGTGGTCTGGTCAGCACGGTTGGGGGTGAACTTTGCATATGCAGTGGTTTATAGGGAGACACTCTTCGAGTTGAATCCGCAATGCATTCCATAGATAATCTGACTACTTTGTATGTTTTCATGAATCTCAAATTCTGAACAGCATCATAATGATTATGAGCTTGCGCGCATGAAAAGAATAAAGCAGAACAATGCCATGTTTGTCAAACTTGGCATTAAAGGACTGAAATCAAGTCTGGATGCAATGCAATGCAAATGCTCTCCACCTACAGATTCTTGTTAGAATATGATCCTAATCGTGATTCTGAGCTAGAGGGAGACCTAAGTCAATGTAGCTCCCTAGTGGAGGAGTCAAAGGAAGATGCCCTATCTTATTCACCCATCAAGGTGCCTGCTCTAACTTTCCAAGGTTATATTGGTCGCACATATCATGCAACCGATGCTTTACATTGCTTCTACTTTGTTGAACTGCCATTAGCTTAGTTTACACATCGTGTATGTGAATACGCCCCACCTATCCATTTTCAGTACATATTCCATCTGTCATCATACCATATTTATCCATTCAAATGTTGTTCTTGTGTATCAGACATTCAAAAGGAAGAGGGTGATTGCTGATCATGGAGGAGCACGAGCAAAGTATTTGGAAACGGTAGTGGCACCTGATAAATCAAATAGCCCATTAGGTGTAGTTGCAATATCACCTGACCCACAAAACACCTCAACTCTAGCAGACTCTAGCCCTACTACACTGGTCATTTCTGATGCCCCAACTCAGCAGATCCCAACTGCAGCAAACAGTATGATTATGCCAGTTGACATAGCACCAGCTCTACGATGCAAAAACCCCATTCCAGCAAAGAGTACACCAAATCCAGTTGACAAATCCCTTTTCGAACCAGAGAGAGCCCCAATTGCAGCAAATAGGACCCCTAATCCATTTCTTCCCAGTTTAGAAGACGAAGCTTATATTGTTGTCAGGAACTTTGTGCACATCTTTCCTTCATGGAAAGATTATACCGTAGACATAGAACAATTTCTAGTCTTCCTCCGCAACTTACGCGTAAGTAATGTACTAATGTTATTCATGGTCATTACTGCATATGTTTCTGCTGACAAAAGACACAAGATTTCATTCTTTTAAATAGGCGAGGACCAAACTGGATTGTGAAGACGAGCAAGGGTTGGTTGCGCTTTTCAAGCACTCATTGATGAAGTATCGATCCTACCTGAGGCAAGCGCACTTTGATGGCAAGCCTCTAAATGAAATTTCTGTAAAGTCTCTGGTGCTACTGATGTCTACTACACAACCTTCTTCTTGTAGACGTTGTTGGGACTCTAAGTGCACAGGTTTGTAGGATAGTAGCAAATTTCCCTCAAGTGGATGACCTAAGGTTTATCAATCCGTGGGAGGCGTAGGATGAAGATGGTCTCTCTCAAACAACCCTGCAACCAAATAACAAAGAGTCTCTTGTGTCCCCAACACACCCAATACAATGGTAAATTGTATAGGTGCACTAGTTCGGCGAATAGATAGTGATACAAGTGCAATATGGATAGTAGATAAATGTATTTGTAATATGAAATTCTAGAAACAACAAGGTAACTAATGATAAAAGTGAGCGTAAACGGTATTGCAATCATAGGAAACACGGCCTAGGGTTCATACTTTCACTAGTGCAAGTTCTCTCAACAGTAATAACATAGATAGATCATGTAACAATCCCTCAACATGCAACAAAGAGTCACCCCAAAGCCACTAATAGCGGATAACAAACAAAGAGATTATGGTAGGGTACGAAACCACCTAAAAGTTATTCTTTCGGGTCAATCTATTCAAGAGTTCGTACTAGAATAACACCTTAAGACACAAATCAACCAAAACCCTAACGTCACCTAGATACTCCATTGTCACCTCAAGTATCCGTGGGCATGATTATACGATATGCATCACACAATCTCAGATTCATCTATTGAACAACCACAAAGTACTTCAAAGAGTGCCCCAAAGTTTCTACCGGAGAGTCAAGAACGTGTGCCAACCCCTATGCATAGGTTCATGGGCGGAATCCCGCAAGTTGGTCACCAAAACATACATCAAGTGGCACATGATATCCCATTTTCACCACAGATAAGAACGGCAAGACATACATCAAGTGTTCTCAAATCATAAAAGACTCAATCCGATAAGGTAACTTCAAGAGGGAAACTCAATTCATCACAAGAGAGTAGAGGGGGAGAAACATCATAAGATCCAACTACAATAGCAAAGCTCGGGATACATCAAGATCGTGTCATAGAGGGAACACGAGAGAGAACACGAGAGAGAGATCAAACACATAGCTACTGGTACATACCCTCAGCCTCGAGTGTGAACTACTCCCTCCTCGTCATGGATAGCGCCGGGATGATGAGGATGGCCACCGGTGATGGGTTCCCACTCCGACAAGGTGCTGGAATGGGCTCCCGAGAGGTTTTTGGTGGCTACAGAGGCTTGCGGCGGCGGAACTCCCGATCTATGTTCTCCGTGGATGTTCTTAGGGTACGTGGGGACTATATAGGCGAAAGAAGTCGGTCGGGAGGTGCTCGAGGGGCCCACGAGACAGGGGCGCGCCCAGCAGGGGGGGTGCCCTCCTATCTCCTGGCCTCCTCGAGGGTCTTCTGACGTGAACTCCAAGTCTCCCGGGTGATATTCTTCCAAAAAAATCACGTTGCCGAATGTTTCATTCCGTTTGGACTCTGTTTGATATTCCTTTTCTTCGAAATACTGAAACAGGCAATAAAACAGCAATATGGGCTGGGCCTCCGGTTAATAGGTTAGTCCCAAAAGTAATATAAAAGTGTATAATAAAGCCCATAATCATTCAAAACAGGTAATATAATAGCATGGAACAGTGAAAAATTATAGATACGTTGGAGACGCATCAAGCATCCCCAGGCTTAATTCCTGCTCGTCCTCGAGTAGGTAAATGCTAAAAACAGAATTTTTGATGTGGAATGCTACCTAGCATTATTCTCAATGTAATTTCTCTTTATTGTGGCATGAATGTTCAGATCCAAATGATTCAAAATAAAAGTTCATATTGATAAAAGAAATAGTAGCACTTCAAGCATGCTAATAAAAGCAATCATGTCTTCTCAAAATAACATCGCAAAAGAAAGTTCATCCCTACAAAATCATATAGGCTATGCTTCATTTTCGTCACACAAAGATGTTCCCAACTTCTATACCCCCGATGACAAGCCAAGCAATTGTTTCGTACTTAAATAATCTCAAACTTTTTCAACCTTCACGCAATACATGAGCGTGAGCCATGGATATAGCACTATGGGTGGAATAGAATAATGATTGGGGATTGTGTGGAGAAGACAAAAAGGAGAAAGTCTCACATTGGCGAGGATAATCAACGGGATATGGGAATGCCCATCAATTGATGTCAACATGAGGAGTAGGCATTGCCATGCAACAGATGCACTAGAGCTATAAATGAATGAAAGCTCAACAAAAGAAAACTAGTGGGCGTGCATCCAACTTGCTTGCTCATGAAGACCTAGGGCATTTGAGGAAGCCCATCGTAGGAATATAAAAGCCAAGTTCTATAATGAAAAATTCCCACTAGTATATGAAAGTGACAACTTATGAGACTCTCTACATGAAGAACATGGTGCTACTTTGAAGCACAAGTGTGGAAAAAGAGATAGTAGCATTGCCCCTTTATTTATTTATTTCTTTTTTCTTTTTTTTATTTTTTCTCTTTTTTTTATTTCTTTGGCCTTCCTTTTTTTCTTTTGGCCTTTTTTTGGGCAATGCTCTAATAATGATGATCATAACACTTTTATTGATTACAACACATGAATTACAACTCGAAACTAGAACAAGATATGACTCTATATGAATGCCTCCGGCGGTGTACCAGGATGGTGCAATGAATCAAGAGTGACATGTATGAAAAATAATGCATGGTGGCTTTGCCACAAATACGATGTCAACGACATGATCATGCAATGGCAATATGACAAAAGTAAAGTATGTCATGATGATAATAAATGGAACGGTGGAAAGTTGCATGGCAATATATCTCGGAATGGCTATGGAAATGCCATAATAGGTAGGTATGGTGGCTGTTTTGAGGAAGATATAAGGAGGTTTATGTGTGATAGAGTGTATCATATCACGGGGTTTGGATGCACCGGCGAAGTTTGCACCAACTCTCAAGGTGAGAAAGGGCAATGCACGGTACCGAAGAGGCTATCAATGGTGGAAAGGTAAAAGTGCGTATAATCCATGGACTCAACATTAGTCAAAAGAACTCATATACTGTGACGCCCGGATAATCATGCTACAGTAATCTCACGTTAATGGTGCCACATCACCTCTGTCACTGTAGTTAATCTTGGGTTAATTCGAAACCGCTTCAAAATTCAAATTCAAATTAATGTCAACAATAAAGGTTTTCAAAAATTGAAACAAAAATGTTCAGACAATGCCAAATATGGCATAGGCAATTATGGTGTAGATGACACAAATTTATAAATTGCTTAAATGCCCAAATTAAATAAAACAGAACATAAAAAAAGGAAAAGAAAGGGAAAAAGAAGAAACCCCCCTTCCCCCCTGGGCCGAAAGGCCCAGCTAGCCACCGCCCCTGCCACCTGGCCCAACCGGCCGAACCGGCCCGCCTCCCCCTGCCGCCTCCTTTCCCTGTTCCCCCGACCCGGGTCGGAACAGGGGTGCGTCCCCGCCGCACCCTCTCGCCGGC
>NC_041383.1:691099397-691108356 GCF_002162155.2 Triticum dicoccoides | reverse complement strand
GCCCTCGGCCCCCGCGCCTCTCCCTCTCCCCTCCAGATCCATCTCCCCCTCGTTCCCCACCGCAACCGAGCGCCTCCATGGCCTCGCCGCCGTGAATCGCGCGGCCACAGTCGCCGCCTCGCCGCGCCTGCGTGTCCGTCGACGCCTCCATCGTCTTCCTCGTCCACCGGAGGCCTCAGCTGGAGCGGGGGAGCCCCGAATCGCCGGATCCCCTTCGTCCACATCTCTGGCTGCCGCGTTCTTCACCAACTCCGGCGACACCCCTCTGCTGCTACTAAGCCACCAAGGGCCACCGTGCATGCCGCTAGGTGAGCTGCCTCCCCCCCGCTGCCCTCTAGCTCCCCTAGCTCACGCTCTAGCTAGCTCGGTGTCGCGCCCGAGAGCTCACCATTGCCGGTCGCTATTCTAGATAATGTTGGATTTAAATAATTAATTAAATTCCTGAAAATGAGTTAAATCTTTAGAAAATCATATCTTTTAATTCGTAACTCGGATGAAAATACTTTCTACATGAAAGTTGCTCAGAACGACGAGACAAACCCGGATACGCAGCCCGTTCGTCCACCACACACCTCTAACATATCAAAAATGCAACTTTCCCCCTCCGGTTCATCTGTCCGAAAACGCGAAACACCAGGAATACTTTCCCGGATGTTTCCCCCCTTCGTCGGTATCACCTACTACCGCGATTGGGCACACCTAGCATCGTTACTTGTCATGTCATGCATCGATATGCATTTGTTTCTATTGTATTCATTGTTTCTTCCCCCTCTTCTCTTCGGTAGACCACGAGACCGACGCTGCTGCTGCCCAGTTCGACTACGGAGTTGACGACCCTCCTTCTTGCCAGAGCAACCAGGCAAGCCCCCCCCCCTTGATCACCAGATATCGCCTATTCTCCTCTATACTGCTTGCATTAGACTAGTGTAGCATGTTACTGCTTTCCGTTAATCCTATTCTGATGCATAGCCTGTCATTGTTGCTACAGTCATTGATACCTTACCCGCAATCCTAGATACTTAGTATAGGATGCTAGTTTATCATCATTGACCCTACATTCTTGTCAGTCTGCCTCGCTATACTATTGGGTCGTGATCACTCGGGAGGTGATCACGGGTATATACTATATATATATATATATATATATATATACTACAGATGGTGACTAAAGTCGGGTCAGCTCGAAGAGTACCCGCGAGTGATTCACGGATTGGGGGCTGAAAGGACCTTTGTCCCGACGGCCCTCTGTGTGGATCTTTGTGGCGGAGCGACAGGGCAGGTTGAGACCACCTAGGAGACAGGTGGGCCTGGCCCTGTTCGGCGTTCATCGATATTTAAAACGCTTAACGAGATCTTGGTATTTGATCTGAGTTGGCTACGAGCCTATACGCACTAACCATCTACGTGGGAGTAGTTATGGGTATCCCGACGTCGTGGTATCAGCCGAAGCACTTCAGACGTCAGCGACGGAGCGGCGCGCGCCGGATTGGACTGGAAGGCCTGCTAGGCTAGGTCTGCTTCCGGCCGCCCTCACAACGTGCAGGTGTGCTATGGGCGATGGGCCCAGACCCCTGTGCGCTTAGGTTTAGACCGGCGTGCTGGCCTCTCTGTTTTGCCTAGGTGGGGCTGCGACGTGTTGATCTTCCGAGGCCGGGCATGACCCAGGAAAGTGTGTCCGGCCAAATGGGATCAAGCGTGTTGGGTAAGTTGGTGCACCCCTGCAGGGAAGTTAATCTATTCGAATAGCCGTGATCTTCGGTAACAGGACGACTTGGAGTTGTACCTTGACCTTATGACAACTAGAACCGGATACTTAATAAAACACACCCTTCCAAGTTCCACAGACAACCCGGTGATCGCTTTTCCACAGGGCGACGAGGAGAGGATCGCCGGGTAGGATTATGCTATGCGATGCTACTTGGAGATGCTACTTGGAGGACTTGAATCTACTCTCTTCTACATGCTGCAAGACGGAGGCTGCCAGAAGCATAGTCTTCGATAGGACTAGCTATCCCCCTCTTATTCTGGCATTCTGCAGTTCAGTCCACCGATATGGCCTCCTTACACATATACCCATGCATATGTAGTGTAGCTCCTTGCTTGCGAGTACTTTGGATGAGTACTCACGGTTGCTTTGCTCCCTCTTTCCCTCGTTTTCCTCTTCTTCTCGGATGCTGCAACCAGATGCTGGAGTCCAGGAGCCAGACGCCACCTTCGACGACGACTCCTACTACGCTGGAGGTGCCTACTACTACGTGCTGCCCGCTGATGACGACCAGGAGTAGTTAGGAGGATCCCAGGCAGGAGGCCTGCACCTCTTTCGATTTGTATTCTAGTTTGTGCTAGCCTTCTTAAAGCAAACTTGTTTAACTTATGTCTGTACTCAGATATTGTTGCTTCCGCTGACTCGTCTATGATCGAGCACTTGTATTCGAGCCCTCGAGGCCCTGGCTTGTATTATGATGCTTGTATGACTTATTTTATTTTTAGAGTTGTGTTGTGATATCTTCCCGTGAGTCCCTGATCTTGATCGTACACGTTTGCGTGTATGATTAGTGTACGATTAAATCGGGGGCGTCACAAGTTGGTATCAGAGCCGACTGCCTGTAGGAATTCCCCTTCCACACTCCTTGGTCGAAGTCGAGTCTAGTCACTACAAAACTTTTTACTAACTTGGCGGTGTGCCTTACGGGCCCACGTCGCCATTGGGTGGTATTAGGATCTTTTACTTCTCGACCTTTACTCTGGGGCTCTGAACTCTCTCCTACTCGGGTTAAACAAATTACTAACTCTGACATTAGGATCCCGTTACCACGTTCACCCCAAAGTTGGATAAGCCATAGTTATTCTGTAGGATAGAATTTTGAATAGTGCCCATATTGTCATTTGACTCCATTGAAACATCTTTGTTTTCAGATGAAACCCACGAGGCAGGTCGTGCGCCACACTGCGGCCATTGGTGCCTCAGGATCACCTGCTGTGCTAGCTGAGATGATGACCTATCTGGGTTATCGCTGGCACCCTGAGTACACCGGCTACGAGGAGTACCAAGACTTTAACCAGGAGCAGTACCGTGCCATCGTCCACCTCTACTCTCGGGAGTATGAGTCCACTACCGTGCTGCACACCGCTCATGGTGTTGGAGTGACCATCGAGATGGCAGTCCACGATGCTGCTCATGCTGCTCTGACACGTCTTCGTGGAGAGTATCAGGCGTTGGACACTTCCCCTTTCAGGCACATTCCTATCGCATCTGACGTTGGTGCAGAGGTATACTACACTGCCGCCTACTCCACCGTCACCCGAGAGCCTTTCCACCATCAGCGCCTGGTTCTGCATGCTGATGGGCTGGACCGAGCTAACAGAGCTCTTCGCCACGAGTTGTACACCACTCGTCAGCACCTTTACAGGGCTCTGACGCTGTTGCACCCCTTTGTCCGGTCTGGACAGCTGCCGCGTTCTGCGATCTACCCAGCCAGGACCGTGATGCCCCACGGTGTCGGTTGGCCAGAGGTGGGAGGCTACTCTCCCGCACTTGGTCCTCTTCTGCCACCTGAGCGTCGGGTTCTACACCAGAGTATCCGCGGCCCCCAGGCCACTGACGTGGAGGGCTATCCGTTGCCTCACTACCAGCTGTCAGGCTACAGCTACCTGCACAGTACCTCATGGGACTGATGTAGTCTTGCTCATTAGTATTAGATGCATTCGCAAGCCTGCGTGCCACCTATGATGACTTAGTCTATGTACTGAACTTTGTGTACTGAACTCTGTGTACTGAACTCTATGTCCGACCCCTTTTGTAAGTTATGCCGACTACTATGTGGTGTCTGTCGTGCTCCCTTTTATTATGCATGTTTCATCATGAATGATTCTTGTCTATGCAAATTTCTCAATACTGAACTACCCCTGTTATATATTAGCAGGATGGTTAGACCAGCTGGTCGTGGTCGTGGTGGCAACGCCCCACCACCGCCTGAGTACATGGCTGGTATGGTCCAACAACTCGAGATGAATCGCCAGTTCATGGAGAATGTGATGGCTCAGTTCCCTCGTCCCAATATGCACGAGCAGCCAGCCCAGGTGACTCTGCAGGATTTCATGCGCCTCAACCCAACCGTGTACCGCAGCTCAACTCAGCCGCTGGATGCTGATGACTGACTCCGTGACATCACCTATGAGATGGAGTCTGCTGAAGTAGCCCCTTCCCGCTATGTCACCTTTGCTTCCTTCTTTCTGAAGGGACCCGCAGCTCAATGGTGGGACAGCCACAGGCGTACTCTGCCAGTTGGGACAATCATCACCTGGCCAGACTTTCAAGCTGCCTTCCGTGCCCGCTTCATTCCTCAGGGGATCATGGACAGGAAGAAGCGTGAGTTCCGCAACCTCACCCAGGGCAACAAAACTGTGGAAGCTTATCAGCGGGAGTTTCTGGACTTATCCCGCTATGCTGAGGAACACATTGCAACTGATGCTCGCAGACAGGAGAAGTTCCGTGAAGGCCTTCAAGCTGACATCAAGCTCGCACTTCTAGTGCATGACTTTGCCGATTTCGCCACCTTGGTGAACAAGGCCATCAGTGTCGAGACTGGTCTGCAGGAACACCAGAGCTCTCAGAGGCGCAACCGTGACACGGGCTCATCTTCGGGCCCGCCCTCGCAGAAGCGTAAGATATGGATCCCGAACAGCATGTACCGTCCAAATGCACCTGCCCCAAGGCAGTCTTATGCTGCACCTCATCTGCCGGCTGCTCCAACTAGGCAGCCAAGGCTTCCAGCTCCACCACCCCGAGCTCTTTCTCCCACTCCCAATAATGGTTTGTGCTTCAGGTGTGGTCAGCCAGGACACTGTGCTAGGGAATGCAACCAGAACCAGAATCAACTGGCCCTTCCAGCAGCCGGTCGTGGTAACAACCAGCCCCGCAACAACAATGCTAAGTCTTATGGTCGTGTTCATGCCAACCACGTTCATCTGAACGAAGCTCAAGACCAGGCTCCTACTGTGATGGGTACACTCCTCGTAAATTCAGTACCAGCATCTGTTTTATTTGATACAGGAGCATCGCATTCATTCATGTCAGAAGATTTTGCATTCATGCATGGCATTAAAAGTGAAGACATGAACGCTTCTCTATTAGTGCACACCCCTGCGGGCCAATGTCAGACCTCCATGATTTGCAACAACGTCTCCGTTGAAATCGAAGGACTAGAATTCCTTGTCTCCCCCATCGTATTGAAGTCCTGTAGCATTGATCTCATTCTGGGAATGAATTGGTTAAAGGCACATACTGCTTCTATCGTTTGCGCCACCAAGTCCGTCCATCTGCTACACCCTTCTAATGAAATAATAAGCTACAATGCTCGTCTGGTTCAGAATGCCGAGGCAAGGCTCTATGCATTGAATGCATTGAACGCTGCACCACTCGAGGGCATTGAAAACATTCCCGTCGTGCGTGAATTCCTAGACGTCTTTCCTGAAGAACTCCCAGGGATTCCCCCTGCTAGAGCTGTCGAATTCGTCACCGACTTGAAACCAGGCACCACTCCTATAGCCAAGCGACCCTACAAGATGCCGCCGCATGAACTCCTTGAGCTTAAGGAGGAAATTGACAAGTCTCTTCGCAGTGGGTTCATTCGCCCAAGTTTCTCTCCTTGGGGAGCACCTTCTCTCTTTGTCAAGAAGAAAGATGGGACAAATCGATTAGTCCAAGACTACCGTCCTATAAACCAAGCTACCATTCAGAATAAGTATCCTCTTCCTCGGATCAATGATCTGTATGATCAACTGGCTGGTTCATCAGTGTTCTCTAAACTCGACTTGAGGTTGGGTTACCACCAGATCCATGTTCGTGAGGAGGATATCCCCAAGACCACATTCGTGACTCGATATGGATCTTACGAGTACACCGTCATGTCTTTCGGCTTAACCAATGCTCCACCTTCTCTCATCTGATGAATTATATATTCATGGATTACCTCGACAAGTTTGTCGTGGTTTATTTGGATGATATTCTGGTATTTTCCAAGAATGAAGAGGAACATGCTGAACATCTCCGTCTTGTGCTAGAAAAGCTACGAGAGCATCAACTTTATGCCAAGTTCTCCAAATGTGAATTCTGGCTTCCCGAAGTAACCTATCTTGGGCATGTCATCTCTAAGGATGGTATTGCCGTCAACCCTGAACGAGTCCAGGCTATTCTCGATTGGACTCCTCCGAAGAACGTTAAGCAAGTCAGAAGTTTTCTCGGTCTCGCCAGCTATTGCCGTCGATTCGTCGAGAACTTCTCCAAGATCGCCAGACCTCTGACTAACCTGCTTCATAAGGGCGTCAAGTTTCAGTGGACAGATAAGTGTCAGGAAAGCTTCCAGGAACTCAAAGACAAGTTGACTTCTGCCCCAGTACTAGCTCCACCTGATACTAAGAAGGACTTCGTCATTTACTGCGACGCTTCCCGTCAAGGATTAGGTTGTGTCCTAATGCAGGAGTGCAAAGTGTTTGCCTATGCCTCTCGACAATTGCGCCCTCACGAAGAGAACTACCCAGTTCACGACCTCGAGCTTGCTGCTGTTATCCATTCACTGAAACAGTGGCGACATTACCTTCTCGGTAATCGTTGCGAGATCTTCACCGACCACCAAAGTCTGAAGTATCTGTTTACTCAGCCAGACCTGAACCTCCGTCAGCAGAGATGGATGGAGATTGTTGCAGACTTTGACTTGGGTATTTCCTATACACCAGGCAAGGCTAATGTAATGGTTGATGCCTTGAGCCGCAAGTCTTACTGCAACCACCTCCAGATTCACAAAGTTCAGCCCTCACTTGTTGAAGAATTCAGAAAGCTGAACCTCCATATTGTTCCTCTGGGTGCACTCGCTCCCCCTCCTGAGGAGTCTCGTAAGATGAATCTCTGTGTTGTTTCCAAGGGTTCCCTCTATACCCTGGCTGTCGAACCCGATCTCGTGAGCTCCATCAAGACATTACAGGGATATGACTCTGAAGTCCACAAGATTAAGCGCGACCTCAAAAAAGGAAAGCCTTCATTCTTCACTATTGCTGATGATGGCGCCTTGTACTTCAAAGGCCGCCTAGTGGTGCCATGTAAGAAGGAAAACCTGAATATGACTCAGGAGGTTATGAAAGAAGCTCATGATACGCCTCTATGTATCCATCCTGGTAGTACAAAGATGTACCAAGACATCCGCCAGAGATTCTGGTGGTCTAACATGAAGCAAGACATTGCTCGTTATGTTGCTGAATGTGACATTTGTCGTCGTATCAAAGCAGAACATCAAAGGCCTGCTGGAACTCTGCAACCTATCTCTATTCCTGAATGGAAATGGGACCATGTCGAGATGGACTTCGTCACTGGATTTCCCAAATCGCAGAAAGGTAATGATGCTATTCTTGTCGTCATTGACCGACTTTCTAAAGTTGCACATTTTCTGGCGGTCAAAGAAACGATCACTGCTAGTCAGCTTGCAACTCTCTATATGTCCAGAATTGTTTCACTTCATGGTATTCCACTGGTTATCAGTTTGGACCGTGGCAGCTTATTCACTTCAAGATTCTAGGCAAGTTTCCAAGAAGCTATGGGAACTCATCTGTCATTCAGTACTGTGTTTCATCCACAGTCGCAAGGGCAAGTTGAACGTGTCAACCAAATTCTCGAAGACATGCTTCGAGCTTGTGTTATTTCCTTCGGCAAGAAATGGGAGGAATCTCTCCCGTATGCTGAGTTCTCTTATAATAATAGCTATCAAGCTAGTCTGAAGATGGCCCCCTTTGAAGTGTTATATGGACGAAAGTGTCGAACCCCTCTGAACTGGTCAGAAACTGGGGAACGTCCACTCTTTGGTCCGGATATTATCCAACATGCCGAAGAACAAGTCCGCATTATTCGCGAGAATCTCAAGACTGCTCAGTCGCGTCAGAAGAGTCAGTATGACCGTAAACATAAGGACATGGTCTATCAAACTGGCGAAAAGGCCTATCTTCGAGTTACACCAATGAAGGGTGCTCACCGCTTCGGGATCAAGGGCAAACTAGCTCCTCGCTATATTGGCCCATTCACTATTCTGGAAAGGCGTGGAGGAGTGGCATATCAACTGGAGCTTCCGTCGAACCTTTCTCAGGTTCACGATGTGTTCCACGTGTCACAGCTCCATCGCTGCTTCAAGGACCCAATCCGAGCAGTGGATCATGAAGTGCTCGAATTGCAACAGGACATTTCCTATAAAGAGCATCCGGTCCGCATTCTCGACCAAGCTGAATGCCGCACACGCTAGAAGGCGATCAAGTTCCTCAAAGTTCAGTGGTCGCACCATTCTGAAGATGAAGCCACTTGGGAACGAGAGGATCGCCTGCGTGATGAATACCCCACACTATTTCCTTCTACCTCCTAAATCTCGGGACGAGATTTCTTGTAGTGGAGGAGAATTGTGACGCCCGGATAATCATGCTACAGTAATCTCACGTTAATGGTGCCACATCACCTCTGTCACTGTAGTTAATCTTGAGTTAATTTGAAACCGCTTCAAAATTCAAATTCAAATTAATGTCAACAATAAAAGTTTTCAAAAATTGAAACAAAAATGTTTGGACAATGCCAAATATGGCATAGGCAATTATGGTGTAGATGACACAAATTTATAAATTGCTTAAATGCCCAAATTAAATAAAACAGAACATAAAAAAAAGAAAAGGAAAAGAAAGGGAAAAAGAAGAAACCCCCCTTCCCCCCTGGGCCGAAAGGCCCAGCTAGCCACCGCCCCTGCCACCTGGCCCACCCGGCCGAACCGGCCCGCCTCCCCCTGCCGCCTCCTTTCCCTGTTCCCCCGACCCGGGTCGGAACAGGGGTGCGTCCCCGCCGCACCCTCTCGCCGGCGACGACGGGGGATAAGATCGCCAGCACCCCCCCCCACCTCCTCGATCCCGCCTCCCACTCGCCCCCACGCTCGCCCTC
>NC_041383.1:691087428-691099024 GCF_002162155.2 Triticum dicoccoides | reverse complement strand
GGCCCCCGCGCCTCTCCCTCTTCCCTCCAGATCCATCTCCCCCTCGTTCCCACCGCAACCGAGCGCCGCCATGGCCTCGCCGCCATGAATCGCGCGGCCACAGTCGCCGTCTCGCCGCGCCTGCGTGTCCGTCGACGCCTCCATCGTCTTCCTCGTCCACCGGAGGCCTCAGCTGGAGCGGGGGAGCCCCAAATCGCCGGATCCCCTTCGTCCACATCTCCGGCTGCCGCGTTCTTCACCAACTCCGGCGACACCCCTCTGCTGCTACTAAGCCACCAAGGGCCATCGTGCGTGCTGCTAGGTGAGCTGCCTCCCCCCCGCTGCCCTCTAGCTCCCCTAGCTCACGCTCTAGCTAGCTCGGTGTCGCGCCCGAGAGCTCACCGTCGCCGGTCGCTTCGCCGCCGTGGCCATGGCCTCTGTCGTGCTCGCCTGAGCACGGCATCGTACTCCTGATGCTCACAGGAGCCCAACGCGCACGCGCACACTCCCTCCCGTGCCTCCTAGTGTGTTTCCCGTCAGGGGCCCGACCGCGCTGCCGCCAAAGCTCGTCGCTGGCCGTGTTTCCGGCAACCATTTGGTCCAGCGCCACCGCCAAACGACGCGGAATGCCTATGCGGTTCGAACGCAAGTTGTTGCGCGCGGTTTGGTGCTTCCTAGCGCGATCCCGATGATGTCCCGAACGACGCCGCCGCCTCTGCTCGTCGCCGGTGCCGATTCCGGCCAAGTCCGGCCATACCACCACCCCCACTCGACACGGCATCGAGTGGCCGTTCGATTAGACCAAGCTGCGGGCCGAACGGCGCCGTGTAGCGAAATCCCGCCGAGGCCCGGGTTCCCCCGCCGCGTTCTGACATCGCCGGCGGCTAAATGCTGGCCGTCGCCTACGTGGTTGGCCTGGGGCCAACCCAGCGCCACTGCCAGTGGGCCCTGTGGGTCCTAGTTGACTGGGTTGACCCAGTCAACTGCTGACATGGCAGCTACTGCCACTGACATGCGGGCCCCATGTCTTAAAACAAATAAAAACAATTAGATAAACTGCTAATTAATTAATTAAATAAATTAAAACCTAATCTCTCACTGACTACTGGGCCCTACCTGCTAATTAGCCTATTTAGTTAGTTTTAAAAACTCTGTTAGTACCCTGTCAATGACATGTGGGTCCCACTGGACCCACCTGTCTGGTTTGACTGGTCAACCGACCATTTGACATGCTGACATCACTCTGATGTCATGCTGACGTCATCATCTACTATTCTGGATAATGTCGGATTTAAATAATTAATTAAATTACTGAAAATGAGTTAAATCTTTAGAAAATCATTTTAATTCGTAACTCAGATGAAAATACTTTCTACATGAAAGTTGCTCAGAACGACGAGACAAACCCGGATACGCAGCCCGTTCGTCCACCACACACCTCTAACATATCAAACATGCAACTTTCCCCCTCCGGTTCATTTGTCCGAAAACGCGAAACACCAGGAATACTTTCCCGGATGTTTCCCCCCTTCGTCGGTATCACCTACTACCGCGATTGGGCACACCTAGCATCGTTACTTGTCATGTCATGCATCGATATGCATTTGTTTGTATTGTATTCATTGTTTCTTCCCCCTCTTCTCTCCGGTAGACCACGAGACCGACGCTGCTGCTGCCCAGTTCGACTACGGAGTTGACGACCCCTCCTTCTTGCCAGAGCAACCAGGCAAGCCCCCCCCCTTGATCACCAGATATCGCCTATTCTCCTCTATACTGCTTGCATTAGACTAGTATAGCATGTTACTGCTTTCCGTTAATCCTATTCTGATGCATAGCCTGTCATTGTTGCTACAGTCATTGATACCTTACCCGCAATCCTAGATACTTAGTATAGGATGCTAGTTTATCATCATTGACCCTACATTCTTGTCAGTCTGCCTTGCTATACTATTGGGCCTTGATCACTCGGGAGGTGATCACGGGTATATACTATATATATATATACTACAGATCGTGACTAAAGTCGGGTCAGCTCGAAGAGTACCCGCGAGTGATTCACGGATTGGGGGCTGAAAGGACCTTTGTCCCGACGGCCCTCTGTGTGGATCTTTGTGGCGGAGCGATAGGGCAGGTTGAGACCACCTAGGAGACAGGTGGGCCTGGCCCTGTTCGGCGTTCGCGGATATTTAAAACGCTTAACGAGATCTTGGTATTTGATCTGAGTTGGCTACGAGCCTATACGCACTAACCATCTACGTGGGAGTAGTTATGGGTATCCCAACGTCGTGGTATCAGCCGAAGCACTTCAGACGTCAGCGACGGAGCGGCGCGCGCCGGATTGGACTGGAAGGCCTGCTAGGCTAGGTCTGCTTCCGGCCGCCCTCACAACATGCAGGTGTGCTATGGGCGATGGGCCCAGACCCCTGTGCGCTTAGGTTTAGACCGGCGTGCTGGCCTCTCTGTTTTGCCTAGGTGGGGCTGCGATGTGTTGATCTTCCGAGGCCGGGCATGACCCAGGAAAGTGTGTCCGGCCAAATGGGATCAAGCGTGTTGGGTAAGTTGGTGCACCCCTGCAGGGAAGTTAATCTATTCGAATAGCCGTGATCTTCGGTAACAGGATGACTTGGAGTTGTACCTTGACCTTATGACAACTAGAACCGGATACTTAATAAAACACACCCTTCCAAGTTCCACAGACAACCCGGTGATCGCTTTTCCACAGGGCGACGAGGAGAGGATCGACGGGTAGGATTATGCTATGCGATGCTACTTGGAGATGCTACTTGGAGGACTTCAATCTACTCTCTTCTACATGCTGCAAGACGAAGGCTGCCAGAAGCGTAGTCTTCGATAGGACTAGCTATCCCCCTCTTATTCTGGCATTCTGCAGTTCAGTCCACCGATATGGCCTCCTTACACATATACCCATGCATATGTAGTGTAGCTCCTTGCTTGCGAGTACTTTGGATGAGTACTCACGGTTGCTTTGCTCCCTCTTTCCCTCGTTTTCCTCTTCTTCTCGGATGCTGCAACCAGATGCTGGAGTCCAGGAGCCAGACGCCACCTTCGACGACGACTCCTACTACGCTGGAGGTGCCTACTACTACGTGCTGCCCGCTGATGACGACCAGGAGTAGTTAGGAGGATCCCAGGCAGGAGGCTTGCGCCTCTTTCGATTTGTATTCCAGTTTGTGCTAGCCTTCTTAAAGCAAACTTGTTTAACTTATGTCTGTACTCAGATATTGTTGCTTCCGCTGACTCGTCTATGATCGAGCACTTGTATTCGAGCCCTCGAGGCCCTGGCTTGTATTATGATGCTTGTATGACTTATTTTATTTTTAGAGTTGTGTTGTGATATCTTCCCGTGAGTCCCTGATCTTGATCGTACACATTTGCGTGTATGATTAGTGTACGATTAAATCGGGGGCGTCACATATACTTATTGCAAAAATTTAGAAGTCATCAAAAATCAAGCACTGCGCGCATGCTCCTAGGGGGATAGATTGGTAGGAAAAGACCATCGCTCGTCCCTGACCGCCACTCATAAGGATGCACAAGCTAGGTACACTTCATGTTTCAAATTTTTTACACAACTTTAACCATACGTGCATGCTACGGGACTTGCTAACTTCAACACAAGCATTCTTTAAATTCATAATCACCCAACTAGCATGACTTTAATATCACTAGCTCCATATCTCAAAACAATTATCAAGTATCAAATTGATCATAGCATCCAATTCACTTCCTATGATAGTTTTCATTCAAATAACCATCCTGTTTAAGACTCTCAAAATAATATAAGTGAAGCACTAGAGCAAATGACAAACTACTCCAACAAGATATAAGTGAAGATCAGTGAGTAGTTAAATAATTATGCAACTATGTGAAGACTCTCTCTCATTAAAATTTCAGATCTTGGTATTGTATTCAAGCATCAAGCAAAGCAAAACAAAATGGCATTGCAAGGATAGCACGACTCATGTGAAGAAGCAAAAATTTATGTTCAACCGATGCTAACCGATAGTTGTTGAAGAAGAAAGGTGGGATGCCTACCGGGGCATCCCCAAGCTTAGATGCTTGAGACTTCTTGAAATATTATCTTGGGGTGCCTTGGGCATCCCCAAGCTTGAACTTTTGTGTCTCCTTAATTCCTCTGATATCATGGTTTCTCTTTTTATCAAAAGCTTCATTCACAACAAACTCAACAAGAACTCGTGAGATAGGTTAGTATAAACCAATGCAAAACCATATCATTTTCTACTGTAAAAAATCACTAAAATTATTATTCAACATTGCATACTAAATGCCTCTGCATATTTAATACTTCCTATCCTCAAATAGAATCATTAAACAAGCAAACATATGCAAACAATGCAACCATAACAGCAATCTGCCAAAACAGTACAGTCTGTAAAGAATGCAAGATTCATCATACTTCCCTAACTCCAAAAATTATGAGAAAAATACTAAGCTGTAGAAGATTTATCAGAGCTCAATATGCAAAAATATTCAACATTATATCACTTTCTGACTTTTCTAGGGAATTTTTGCAACAGCGGTAAACTTTCTGTTTTCAAACAGTAACATGTATACTAGCAAAATAAGCATGGTAAAGGCTATCCTTGACATTTTTATTGAAAATAAATATGGAAAACATTATTATAAATAACATAAAGAAAATAATAACAAAATAAAATGACACTCCAAGCAAAACACATATCATGTGGCGAATAAAAATATAGCTCCAAGTAAAGTTACCGATGAACGAAGACGAAAGAGGGGATGCCTTCCGGGGCATCCCCAAGCTTAGGCTCTTGGTTGTCCTTGGATATTACCTTGGGGTGCCTTTGGGCATCCCCAAGCTTAGGCTCTTGCCACTCCTTATTAGATAGTCCATCGAATCTTTTACCCAAAACTTGAAAACTTCAACCACACAAAACTCAAAATAAAACTCGTAAGCTCCGTTAGTATAAGAAAATAAAACCACCACTTAGGTACTGTAATGAACTCATTATAAATTCATATTGGTGTAATATATACTGTATTCTAACTTCTCTATGGTTCATACCCTCCGATACTACTCATATATTCATCAAAATAAGCAAACAACACATAGAAAACAGAATCTGTCAAAAACAGAACAGTCTGTAGTAATCTGTATCAAACGTATACTTCTGGAACTCAACAAATTCTGAACTAAATTGGTGGACCTGAGGAATTTGTCTATTAATCATCTGCAAAAAGAATCAACCTAAAATAACTCTTCAGTAAAACATGGCAGCTATTCTCATGAGTGCTAAAGTTTCTCTTTTCTACAGCATGATCATAAAGACTTCACCCAAGTCTTCCCAAAGGTTCTGCTTGGCACTTTATTGAAACAAAAGCTATAAAACATGATTACTACAGTAGCATAATCATGTGTACACACAAAAACAGTAAGGATAAATATTGGGTTGTCTCCCAACAAGCGCTTTTCTTTAATGCCTTTCTAGCTAGGCATGATGATGGCAATGATGCTCACATAGAAGATAAGAATTGAAACATAACGGGAGCATCATGAAGCATATGACTATCACATTTAAGCCTAACCCACTTCCTATGCATAGGGATTTTGTGAGCAAACAACTTATGGGAACAATAATCAACTAGCATGGGAAGATAAAACAAGCATAGCTTCAAGAATTTCAACACGTAGAGAGGAAACTTGATATTATTGCAATTCCTACAAGCATATGTTCCTCTCTCATAATAATTTTCAGTAACATCATGAATGAATTCAACAATATAACCAGCAACTAAAGCATTCTTTTCATGATTTACAAGCATGGAAAATTTACTACTCTCCACATAAGCAAAATTCTTCTCATTCGGAATGGTGGGAGTATCATAAGAGACTCGAATACTATAAATTGTTTCCACATTAAAAGAGTAATGTTCAGAAAAAGGGTAACCATAATAATGACAAGTTTTATAAATATAATCATCACTACTTTTTATAGCATAAGTTTCATCACAATAATCGTCATAAGTAGCAACTTCGTTCTCATCATAATCGATTGAAACCTCTCCCAAGATAGTGGAATCACTAAATAAAGTTGACACTCTTCCAAATCCACTTCCATATTCATCACAATAAGATTCCACATCATCCAAAATAGGGGATCACTACTTCCTAAAGTTGACACTCTTCCAAACCCACTTTCATCAATATAATCATCATAAAGAGGCATGCTATCATCATAACAAGTTTGCATATCAAAACTTGGGAGGCTAAAAATATCATCTTCATTAAACATAGGTTCCCCAAGCTTGGGACAAATATTAATTTCAGCAAATATATTCTCAAATATGTAATCCTCATCAAACATAGCATCCCCAAGCTTGGGTCTTTTCATATCATAAGCATAATCATTCTCATCATTAATAGTATGGATAGCACCAATAATATAGCAATTATCATCGTCACAATGAGTAGTAGGAGCAATATCATTTGGGAGGGATACCTTTTTACCTTTGCTGCCCCTTCTCTTCCTTTTCTTCTTCACATTATGTGTGGGTTCAACCTTCTTTATTAATGGGATTGGTTGAATAAAAAGCTCCTCCTCGTTACCTGAATCATCATAAGAAACAAAAGGAGGAGATTGGGAAGTCTCTTCCCTTTGATTAGTATTATCATCATCTTCTATTTGCTTTATTTTCTTTAGGTAATTGGCAATATAAGGATTTTCAATGCAATTCACCGTACAATACATATAAATCTTCTCTAGATCAATATCAAGGAAATGCCCAAGATTAAATTTGGGAATAAGCTTAGTTGCACGTTTCAATTTTTCATAACCCAAAAGCAAACTAAGTTCATTGTAATGAGCAAGGGAGATCAAATCATCACAATTTTTGGACACGATTCGATCATGAAACAATTTGCATTGGAGATGTAAATGATCATGTTCATTGCAAAGTTCACAACGGTAAAGATATGTTAAATTTTCAGTGCTAACATTAAGCCTTTCTTAAAACCATTTAGTTTCTAAATGCTTATGCATCTTGCAATATATATCTTCTCTATTCGGTGTGTTCATGCAAACATGCACTCCACAAAAGTTGACATGCTCATAAGAGATATTTTCATCATGACTAGTGCAATCATCATTAGTACTATGGATATTCAAAGAGTTCATACTAACAACATTGCAATCATGCTCATCATTCAAAGATTTGGTGACAAACATTTTATAGATTTCTTCTTCTAGCACTTGAGCAAAATTTTCCTTACCATCATACTCATGAAAGATATTAAAAAGACGAAGCGTCAGAGACAAACTAAATTCCATTTTTTGTAGTTTCTTTTATAAACTAAACTAGTGATAAAACAAGAAACTAAAAGACTCGATTGCAAGATCTAAAGATATACCTTCAAGCACTCACCTCCCCGGCAACGGCGCCAGAAAAGAGCTTAGTTGATGGGGTGTGAGTGCCGTTTACCTAGCCTCCCCGGTAATGGCGCCAGAAAAGAGCTTGATGTCTATTACACAACCTTCTTCTTGTAGACGTTGTTGGGCCTGCAAGTGCACAGGTTTGTAGGATAGTAGCAAATTTCCCTCAAGTGGATGACCTAAGGTTTATCAATCCGTGGGAGGCATAGGATGAAGATGGTCTCTCTCATACAACCCTGCAACCAAATAACAAAGAGTCTCTTGTGTCCCCAACACACCCAATACAATGGTAAATTGTATAGGTGCACTAGTTCGGCAAAGAGATAGTGATACAAGTGCAATATAGATAGTAGATAAATGTATTTGTAATCTGAAATTATAAAAACAGCAAGGTAATGTCACGACCAATATGCGATACTATCCTAAAGAGACTCGAAGGTCCCACCAAGGATAGAACCGCATATTGAAACGCTTTTGCAAGGTGGATATCATATACATCAACATTACATAATAGATGGGGATGCATACAAGAGGCATACAATGCCACACGAATACAACACTACATCATCCATAAGATCAACATCCGACTACGGATGAAACACAAACAAAAACTCAAACGACATCCACCCTGCTAGCCCAGGCTGCCGACCTGGAACCTATCCCCTGATCAAAGAAGAAGCAGAAGAAGAACTCCAAAACAAGCAAACATCGCTCCCGCGTCATGATCATCGCATATCCTGTACCTGCAACTGTTGTTGTAGTAATCTGTGAGCAACGAGGACTCAGCAATCCCATTACCATGGGTATCAAGACTAGCAAAGCTTAATGGGAAAGGAAGGGGTAAAGTGGTGAGGTTGCAGCAGCGACTAAGCACATATGGTGGCTAACATACGTAAATGAGAGCGAGAAGAGAAGCAAACGGAACGGTCGAGAAGCTAGCAATGATCAAGAAGTGATCTTGAACTCCTACTTACGTCAAACATAACCCAAAACCATGTTCACTTCCTGGACTCCGCCGAGAAGAGACCATCACGGCTACACACATAGTTGATGCGTTTTAATTTGGATCTGGTGTCAAGTTATCTACAACCGGACATTAACAAATTCCCATCTGCCACATAACCGCGGGCACAGCTTTCGAAAGTTTATACCCTGCAGGGGTGTCCCAGCTTAGCCCATGATAAGCTCTCGCGATCAACGAAGGATATTCCTTCTCCCAGGAAGACCCGATCAGTCTCGGAATCCCGATTTACAAGACATTTCGACAATGGTAAAACAAGACCAGCAAAGCCACCCGATGTACCGACAATCCCGATAGGAGCTGCACATATCTCATTCTCAGGGCAACACCGGATAGGTCAGCCTACGAGTAAAACCAGACCTCGAGTTCCCCCGAGGTGGCCCCGCAGTCTGCCCGGTTCGGACCAGCACTTAGAGAAGCACTGGCCCCGGGGAGGGGGGGGCTAAAAATAAAGATGACCCTCGGGTTGGCCGACCCAAGGGAAGGGTATAGGTGGTGGTGAGGCAAATGGTAAAACCAAGGTTGGGCCTTGCTGCTGGAGTTTTATTCAAAGCGAACTGTCAAGGGGGTCCCATAAATCACCCAACCGCGTAAGGAACGCAAAATCCGGGAACATAATACCGATATGACGGAAACTAGGGCGGAAAGAGTGGAACAAAACACCAGGCATAAGGCCGAGTCTTCCACCCTTTACCAAGTATATAGATTCATTAATTAAATAAGAGATATTGTGTTATCTCAACAAAATCCTGTCCACCATGGAGGAATCTTCAACTTCACCTGCAACTAGCAACGCTATAAGAGGGGCTGAGCAAAAGCGGTAACATAGCCAAGCAATGGTTTGCTAGGAAGGGGAAAAAGGTTAGAGGCTGACATGGCAATTTGGGAGGCTTGAAGAACAAGTGATAGGTAGCGCAGCAAAGCAATAGAACGAAGCAACTAGCATAGCAATGATAGTAGTGAGATCCAAGGTGACGGTCATCTTGCCTGAAATCCCACTAGGAAGAAGAACGAGTCCATGAAGAAGATGAACGGATGAAGGCAAACCAAGCGTACGCGAACGAATCCTCACGATCGCAACGAAACATGAACTAACGAAGAGGAGCACAACCGGAAAGAAGCAAACAACAAGGTAAACACACAACACATAGACATGGCATGATGCACAACCAAACATGATGCATGACAAATGCTATATGAGGCTACTCATGGCAAGAGATGATGCATACAAGAGCAACACGTCAAAGCAAGATTAAATGAGGCCGGAAACAACATATAACAATTCTGGTAAGTCCTCATATGCAAATTTCGAAATTGGTCCGGATCTGAATAAACCTTATGTTCAAGTTGTTAAACAGTAAGTTAAGATGCACCAAGATGATCTACACGAGATTCTAGTCAAGTTACATATAAAGTTCATTTAGTTCGGAGCTACGGCCTAAAAGATATGAGCAAAACAAGTTAAACATGGCATTGATGCAAAATGCATACAAACATCAAGCAAACACTCTCAAAACATGGATGCAACATGATAATATGAAACTTCATGCAAAATCAAGCAAGTTTCATATAGAGCACACTCAAAACGGAGCAACGGTTCAACACATACACTCTATACAAGTTTAAAGGACAAGCTGTCCAAAACAGCAACTAGGCATCTAGCAAGCATCAAAACAATATGCTACAACATCTCAACGTAAAAACAAAAGGCATGGGCATGAAGTAGTGGTAAAACATGACAAAACATGAACACTGAGCTATCTCCGGAAAACACTATAACATGCTCAAAAGGACATGGCAAGATCGCAAGTAATAACAGTTTCAGACTTAACGGGAATAACATTAGGTTGCAATGTTTAGAGCTATCAAACAACATGTTACAGGAACTTAACATGGCAAACAAAGGCATGGAATGAATCTACTAATTGCATAGAACAAAAGTCCCTTACTGAACTTATTCCAAAGATCAACAGAAAACATGGTAGCATCCATGCAAACATGGCAAATGATATGACAGATTCAGACATGGCAGGAACAACAATAAGTAGGCATGTTGGTGAGCTTGTACAACTCACCACAGATCAATACATGGCATGAAAAGGTAAACAACAGTAAGATGACATGTTTATGAAGCTAAGCATGGCAAGATCAAGTTCATAGGGTGCATAGATCACTAGCAAAGCTCGTGGCAAAACTGAACTTAATGTTAACAGACTGACAACAACATTATTTAGCAATTTGAGAGCAAGACTACAACAAGCTACAGCAGGCTATAAATTCAACCAGGGGCATGGATGGATAGATCATGACATGTATAACAAAACATCCTTAGTGAACATCTCCAGATTATGCATAGAATGACTTCTAGAAGCAGGTTTACATAGCATCATGATATAACAAAATCAGCCTAGCAAAACAGTAACAACAAGTACCCTACTTCACGAGCTCAATGCACACACTACAAGGCACACAAAAATACATGGATTGCACCACTGTAAATATGGCATGACGTATCTCAAAACTGATGTAGACATCAAGCTCATAGGATGCACACACAAAATGCAATGAAAAAGACAAAACAACAAGTTCTGTTAACAGACAGTAGTTAACATCATATAGCACTCTTGCAACGATGATAATGGCATCAAGATGGACTCCAACAAGCATGACACAATGTAATGAAATTAAGAGCATCTCACAATGAACATTTTGATATATTACATGCATGAAACGGAGCGTTTTGCATGGAGTTATGATGCAATGAACAGGGCACTAGAATGCAATAATTTCAGGACTACGCAGATTTCTCACCCCGGGAAAAATGGACGGAGGGGTTCCGGGACGAGGAGATCCGGGACGGGGATGGCGTGTTTGGTTCGTGGGGTTGGTGGATCTCATCCAACCCCGGCCAAACTGAGCTCTGGCGAGCTCCTGCAACTCCGACGAGGCGTGGTGAGCTTCCGGCGAGGGCGGCGCGGGGAGGAGGCCGGCGAGGCGCGTGGTGGCGGGGCGAGGTCCGGCGGGGCGTTGCGGGGCGGCGCGGGGAGGCGAGGGGGCGGCCGGAGTTGACTGGATCCGGGGCACCATGCCCGGATCTGACCGGAGCAAGGGCGGCGGCGGCCAGGCGGTGGGAGGCGCTCGGGCGCGCTCAGCGGTGGAG
>NC_041383.1:691003941-691086971 GCF_002162155.2 Triticum dicoccoides | reverse complement strand
GGTTCGGCCCCGGGGCGGGCCGGATCTGGGCCCCGGGCGGCGGCGGCGATGTGGGCGCAGGCGGCGGTGACGTGGCGCAAGATGAGTGGAGGGGAGCGGTGGCGGGGCTGACGTGGCATCCCCGGATTGGTCCGGGCGACGTGGATGTGGCGGCTGGACATGTCCGACCGGGATGGACGTGTCGGGTGGCACGGGGAGGAGTTTGCTAGGGTTTGGTCTGCGCGAAAATTTGGGGAGGAGCACATATTTATAGGTAGAGGGAGCTAGGAGACTCCAAATGAGGAGCGGTTTTCGCCCACACGATCGTGATCGAACAACCGAGAGCATGGAGGGGGATTGGCTGAGTTATTGGGATGCTTTGGAGGGGTGTTGGGATGCACACAAAAGACGCCTTTGCGTCTACCCGGTTAACCGTTGGGGCATCAAACGACCTCCAAATAGAATGAAATTTGACGCGCGGTCTACAAGTGCTATACCAAGGCCACTCGGCAAATCTCGGTCCATTCCGAGAACGTTTTTCTCCCGCTCACGAAACAAAGTCTGAGAGGGGCGACGGGGCACGGCGAGAGTTCTGGACTCCGAACGGACAACAGAGAGAATCGGGAGGACCCGAACGGATGCAAGTTTTGAAAAACATGCAGATGAAATGCAGATGATGACATGGCAAAATGCAACACACAAGCAAATGACATGGCAATGGCGATGAATGACCGGAAGACACCTGGCGCATCGAATCCGGGGCATTACAGGTAACTAATGATAAAAGTGAGCGTAAACGGTATTGCAATGATAGGAAACAAGGCCTAGGGTTCATACTTTCACTAGTGGAAGTTCTCTCAACAGTAATAACATAGATAGATCATATAACAATCCCTTAACATGCAACAAAGAGTCACTCCAAAGCCACTAATAGCATAGAACAAATGAAGAGATTATGGTAGGGTATGAAACCACCTCAAAGTTATTCTTTCGGATCAATCTATTCAAGAGTTTGTACTAGAATAACACCTTAAGACACAAATCAACCAAAACCCTAATGTCACCTAGATACTCCATTGTCACCTTAAGTATCCGTTGGCATGATTATACGATATGCATCACACAATCTCAGATTCATCTATTCAACCAACACAAAGTACTTCAAAGAGTGCCCAAAGTTTCTACCGGAGAGTCAAGAACGTGTGCCAACCCCTATGCATAGGTTCATGGGTGGAACCCGCAAGTTGGTCACCAAAACATACATCAAGTGGCACATGATATCCCATTGTCACCACAGATAAGCACGGCAAGACATGCATCAAGTGTTCTCAAATCATAAAAGACTCAATCTGATAAGATAACTTCAAGAGGGAAACTCAATTCATCACAAGAGAGTAGAGGGGGAGAAACATCATAAGATCCAACTACAATAGCAAAGCTCGGGATACATCAAGATCGTGTCACAGAGGGAACACAAGAGAAAACATGAGAGAGAGAGAGAGAGGTCAAACACATAGCTACTGGTACATACCCTCAGCCACTAGGGTGAACTACTCCCTCCTCGTCATGGATAGCGCCGGGATGATGAAGATGGCCACCGGTGATGGGTTTCCCCTCCGGCAGGGTGCCGGAACGGGCTCCCGAGAGGTTTTTGGTGGCTACAGAGGCTTGCGGCGGCGGAACTCCTGATCTATCTTCTCCGTGGATGTTTTTAGGGTACATGGGACTATATAGGCGAAAGAAGTCGGTCAGGAGGTGCTCGAGAGGCCCACGAGACAGGGGGCGCGCCCAGAAGGGGGGGCGCCCTCCTATCTCCTGGCCTCCTCGAGGGTCTTCTGACGTGAACTCCAAGTCTCCTGGGTGATATTCTTCCAAAAAATCACGTTGCCGAAGGTTTCATTCCGTTTGGACTCCGTTTGATATTCCTTTTCTTCGAAATACTGAAACAGGCAATAAAACAGCAATATGGGCTGGGCCTCCGGTTAATAGGTTAGTCCCAAAAGTAATATAAAAGTGTATAATAAAGCCCGTAATCATTCAAAACAGGTAATATAATAGCATGGAACAATAAAAAATTATAGATACGTTAGAGACGTATCAGCTACATTTATCCGACGGTGACTGGAATAATCTTGTTACACATTGGTCTCGGCTGCAGCGTAAGGTACTGTCTATGATATCACATCACAATTTGAACTACATTTCTGCATTTGCCTTAACGTCTCACTTATACGAAAACTGTTAGCAGAAGAACATTCATTCTCAAGGGACCACAGAATCTCACAACTATACTGCACACTGCATTGCTCTTGTGAGTACCTCTTGCCCTATATGACCATACTTACTTTCATAGTTGTTTGATTATGTAGCATCACTGCACATGTTAGCCTCGTTATCGTCCATTTGGTGGACATTATAAGATCCATATGGACTCTTACATAAATTTAGAATCAACCCAATGCTTTTGAAGAGGTTTAGCTCTGCAGTCCTCTTGTAAGGACTGAACATCGTCTATCACTATACATACATTAACAGCTACTCCCTCCATCCCATAATATAAGAACGTTTTGTACAGTACACCAGTGTTCAAAACACTCTTGTATTATGGGAAGAGGGATTGGTTCATTGTGTAGCATTCCGCATCTTATCTCCCTCGCACACCATTTACTAAAAAAGATTAGATCTATATTTAATTTTACCAAAAAGTAGAATACACAGGCAATGCGAGTGCAGAAGTGTAGCCCATTGCTCTTGTCAGTGCATTCTGTCCTGTAACACTTGTACTTCTAGGGATTGGTAGTTGATTATGTAGCATCAATCTGCATCTTATCTTCATTATCCTTTACCCCTTCCAGTATTATCATCTATAATTACTCTCTACGAAATGTAGAGTACAGGCAATGCTTATGAAGAAGATTATGTGCTGAAATTCTTGAGTTATCCTTCCCTTGACATGGAGAAGGGCATTATAAGCCGGTGTTAACTGTTAATGTAAGTCAGTCCTTCTAAAGCCTTTATCCTCAACTGCTATTTAATTTGCCCATACTCCCTATCGTTTACTGTTGTTTGGTTTGTTGTTTCTATCAAAATGCATGTTCGCAAGAACCGTAAGTTCTAAGTTTTACTTGTAAAACCAAATTCCTTATTCATACCATGCACATTACTCAATACTTCCTATATGTATGCTTGTTTTTGTGGATCTATAATCCAGTGTGTGGTGAAGCAGCCCACATTTACACCTTGTCATCTCCTGTTTTATCTTACTAATGTGGCTGATGATATGAACATCATGCCATGCACATTAACCAAAATAGATACAATGATTTTCTTTGCCCTTCATCTATGCTTGTTATGTTGACATGGTAATCTAGTAGTGTGGTGAAGCTCCCCGCATTATGAACAATGCCAAATTATGCTATTAATATTTTGAACTTATTCTTTATTTTCTAATGTGAAATTAGATGGAATTGACAGTACAGTTATCATCTTTGTTTATACACGTGCAAAACCTATCATCTCTCTGCTTTGTTTCAGGGTGATATGCCTGATGGCATGCACAAGTCTGCTGAAGGCTGTAGACAAACTCAACATATATTGCAGCAAAGAAGGCAAAACATCTTGAAGATAGCGAGACAACCCCAAAGTCTTGTCTTGATGCAGTGTTCAAGTTACTTGAGACTAGCAGTCAGACAAGCTCACAGAATTCGTTGTTTGAATTAGTTCGACTTCTTCAGTCCCAAGTTCTAGCAGAAAGGCATTCTACAACTCAACTTCAACTTGAAGCCCTATCTCTAAGAAAGATTGCGGAGAACACCAATGAGAACCTCATCGCTAAACAGCTAAACCTGGAAGATACGACCGACATGCTAGGCCGGTCTCACAGCCTTGCCCAGCAGCTTGCGCAACAGTTCCTGCGCAAGGCTAACCTTTCTTGAACTATCTTGAAAGTGGTCTCAGTTCAGTATTATTTTGTTACGCTGCAATGGTGCCCAGTTTTTGTAATCTGCTTCTTCGTTGCGCTTTGTTATCACTGGTGGCGAACTTAGATGCCCAGTGGATGTAATATACCATAAATCCTTTATTGTGTAGTGTAGGTTTATTCTTAGTTACTATGTCGTAATCTCTTTATTGTATAGAGTATGTTTGTTCTTAGTTCCTACTAGTTACTGCCATCATTCACTATCTGAAAAAAATACTGCTGTAGTCGACCAGGCCGAGACATTCGCCTCTAACGGGCCTGGTTTTTAGCGGGCCACAATTGGGTCGGCCTGCATCTTTCTTGGGCCCGAATGATTGGGGCCTTCACACTTTGCGCCTGGCCCACAACTTACACCGGCTTATATTTTAGTTGGGCCTTTTGTGGACCCAACACTTAGTTTGGCCCAGGTAGTGTTGGGCCATTAACATGCTGAATGTTGTACTGGCCTGTTGCGGCCCAGATGAAACCATGGGCCTTTAGCAGGCCGAAATGCATGTTGGGTCTCAACTTTCACTAGTCGTCGACGGGCCTTCAGCAGGCTGAAATATAGACCGGGCATTTTTTGGCCCAGTTATATCACGGGCCGTTACCAAGCCGAAACATATCTCGGGCCTTAGTTGGCCCACTGATATCATGGGCCCTTAAGGGGCCGAAAGCTTAGTACACGCATCAACAGGCCGAATTATGCGACAGGCCTTTAACAGGCCCAAAGTCACGTTGGGCTTAACTGTTGCCACCTTTATCACGGGGCATTAGTGGGCACGATGTCCCGTCGGACCATATATGGCCCATGGGCAGCATGGGCCATTCCCAGGGCGAAAGTCACAACGGGCTGAAATGGGTCCATGTCTACATCGGGCCTCTAACAGGCCTAGAGTCACTGGGCTGTAATTGGGCCCAAATATTCAGGGAACAATTAACAGGCTAGATCTCGCTTCGGGCCGTAAATGGGCGCAAATATTCGGCGAATAATTAACGGGCCAGATCTGGCTTCGGGCCGTAAATGGGCCTTCATTAAGCAGGCCGTTATTGGGCTGACCCACTAGTACCTGAGTAAGTACTACGGGCCTTTGACTGGGCCAACCTTTTTAACCTATATGGGCCTCTATTGGGCCCAGCCACGTGTCGACGTATCATAGGCATGTCTCCTCCAATGGACGGGCGACATCTGGCCCACTGACGAGCTGACAGGTGTTCCCTCCAGCCAATCAGAATTTTACACGTGGAAATTTCCCATTGGTCCCGGCTGTTAACGGGTTATCAGATTCAAAACCGGGCCCGATAGCTTAAAGGCGTTCCGTTACGGTGGATGCTACGTGTCGGTCACCCTTGACGAAAGCACTTTTATGACAGCACATGTATGACTATCTTGATTCTGTCTTAAAATCATCATGGATGTACATGCATGACAGAAAATGTGACCTACTATGACAAACACGTATCATCACGGAAGTGTATTTTTTTGTAGTGCATGGCAGTACAGAGAACATTAGAGGTAACAAAAATTACAATCAGGTCCATATACCACCTAGCAATGACTACAAGCACTGGAGTGAGCCGAAGGCGTGCGGCCGTCATTGCCCCTCTCTCATTGGAGTCGGGCAAACCTTATTGCCGTAGACAGTCGGGAAGTCATCATGCTAAGGCCCCAAAGAACCAATACACTAGAGCAGTAAGCCTCACCGATGAAAAGAGTTGAGTTCAGAAAGATCAGACCAGTAACCAAACGAACAAAGGCAAACAAAAACCGGATCCAAATAGATCCACCGAAGACCAGCACCGACCGAATCTCGTGAGATCCAACGGAGATACACCTCCACACATCCTCCGATGATGCTATTCGCACCATCAAAATGGGGACAGAACGTGGGAGATATTATTCCTACCGAGGGACATCGTCACCGCCACACATCCTCAACCAAGACATTGAACCTAACAAAAACGAGAATGAGATACCTCCCGCTCGTGGGGTGGACGTGATCCTCCGCACCTCCATGTCCCAAAGGCCATTGAAGGTGGGGCAGATCGGCGGCGGCACCGGCTGAATGACAAACCAATTGACATTCAAATTGTCAAAAATTATTTGGAAGTCAACTATATTATCTTCAACTTTGTGCATATAAAGAGTTAATGATATTTACCATCACAAAAGGTTTCTTTTGGCACAACTTACCAGATTTACGAAATTTTGTCGCAAGTTACCCTCTTTTGATAGAACTATGACATCGCTTATCAGTTTTCATTTTTTTTCTTCCACTAATTATCATTTTTTTTATGTGATTCTAATTAGCAGTTTTTCGACAATCAATAGGATGCTGCGAATGTACTCGGAGCCCTGTTTGGAACGCATAAATGTGAAATAATATCCACAAGAGTTAGACGACCTTAGGCCAGGTTTGGAAAAAATTAATGAAACCGGCCTTAGGCCTTGGGCCTTTAATGGGCTACGTCTGTAGAGAGTGATCTCGCTCCTCTCCGACCGAGCCCCGGCCTTCGCGGCCCTCACTCGCTAGGGCTTCGATCGGCGGTTCCTTGGCGGCTCCGTTTCCTCCTCCCACCCACTCGGCCGCTCCCTATATAAGCGCACCCACGTCCGCGGCGCTTCCATTCTCACCAGTCCACCACCATCCGGCGCGGCGAGGGGAGAGGAAAGGCGAGAGCGAGGAGAGCAACCTCCAACCGGCGGCAAGGATGCAGATCTTCGTGAAGACGCTGACGGGCAAGACCATCACGGTGGAGGTGGAGAGCGGCGGCGCCGTCGACAGCCTCAAGGCCAAGATCCACGACAAGGAAGGTACGCGCCTCCGCTTCCGCCTCCGGCCGCCTTCACCGGCGCCGGTCGCGCCTTTCCTCGCGTCCGCGCGCTGCGCCGTTGCTCGAAATGCCCGCCTTGCTGCGCCTTCTTGCTTGATTTTGCCACACGCGCCTCCTCGATCTACATACGGTTTGATTTGCTAGGCAACCGCGGTGCGAAAAAGTGGCCAATTTTATCCTGAATCTGTGGCCGTCTTGTGGTGCGAGGCTAACCGTGGACGCTGTGTTGGCTTCGACAATCGCAGGTATCCTGCCGGACCAGCAGCGCCTCATCTTCGCCGGGAAGCAGCTTGGCGACGGCCGCACCCTGGCCGACTACAACGTCCAGAAGGAGTCCACGCTTCACCTCGTGCTGGGCCTCGCCGGCGGGGACAAGGGCTCGTGCTACCCGCCCAAGATGGAGCCTAACCTGCTCGAGCTCGCGCTCAAGTACAGGCAGCACAGGCTTGTGTGCCGCAAGTATGTGCTATTCCCTGGGCTATTTCTTTCACTATACATCGATTTGCCTTTGTCTGGGATGCCTATGAATGATTGAAGCTTGTGAATTGAGATGTTTCTATTGTGGTCTGGATGCTGCCTATGAACGATAGAAGCTTGTGAATTGCAATGTTTCTATTGTTGTCTGTTCATTGGGGATCGATGCATATGTAGATCATATCTCTGTGGTTTGGAACTAGCTAGGCTAGCTTATTGGCATGCTTTTTATCAAGGGATACTACAATAGGTGTAGAGTACATAGACTATTTCTTACACGATTCATCGATATATGCTGCTGTTAGAGGTATCTTTGTATCTGGGTGTCTTATGCATGACAGAAGCTTGTGAATTTAAATGTTTCTTTTGTGGTCTGTCCGATGGGGGATCGATGCATATGTAGATCATATCCCTGTGTGGTTTGCATCCAAGAACTAGCTTATTAGCATACTTTTTATCAAGTACTAGTTGAGGTGTATAGATGGACTATTTCTTTCATGATTCATCAATACATGCAGATATTCTGCTGTTACATGCATGCTTGTATATGGATGTCTATGTGTGATACAAGTTTGGGAATTGTGATGCTTCTGTTGTCTGTCCGATGGGGAACAATGCATATGCAGATCATATCTCTGTGTGGTTAATTTGGAACGAGGGAACTACACTAGCTTATTAGCATACTTTTCATCAAGTACTAGTTGAGGTGTAGATCGTATCTAGATTTACTATTTCTTTTAAGATTCATCAATATGCAGTTGTTTACATGTTTCTATCTTGATGTCTATGCATGACAAAAGTTTGTGAAATGCAATGTTTCTTTTGTGATCTGTTTGATGGGTATCGATGCATATTTATATTGTATCTCTGTGTGGTTGGAACTAGCTTATTAGCACACTTTTGATCAAGTACTAGTTGAGGTGTAGATGGACTGTTTCTTTCATGATTCATCCGTTTATGGTGCTTTCACATGCATGTTTGTTTATATATGGATCAATGGAATGGATGCATGTGTACATCATGTCTTTGTGTTAATTTGGATCCAGGGAATTAGCTTATTAGCATCCTTTTCATCAAGTACTAGTTGAGGTGTAGATGGACTAGTTCTTTCATGATTCATCAATATGCAGTGCTTTACATATGTTTGTATCTAGATGTCTACGCATGGCACAAGCTTGTGAATTTAAATATTTCTTTGTGGTCCGTCTGTTTGATGGAGATTGATGCCTATGTAGATCATATCTCTGTGCTTTTGATCCACAGAAAACTAGGTAGTTTTTATCAAGTAGTAGAAGAGTATATCCTAACTTGCCCGTGATTTTGCGTTTCAGGTGCTATGCACGCCTGCCCCTCAGGTCTGCCAACTGCCGCAAGAAGAAGTGCGGCCACAGCAATGAGATCAGGCCCAAGGAGAAGCTGCGCTACCACTGAAGCATTGGAAACTTGACCCTGGGAGACATGCCATAGCTGGATTAACTGGGAGTTGAAAGTTTGGTTCGAGTAATCTTAGTTTCTTGGATATGAAGTTTCATCCTAGTTAAATGTTGCTTCTGGAATCTAGAACGCCATAAAGATGCTACCTAGTAGTTGCTCTTGTATTCTTCCTGTCGTAGTAATGTGCAATTTGTCTTGCGTGAATGGTGAAATCAAGTATTAATTTGAGGTCTACTAGCTTGAATGGATGATGAAGTCAAGTAGTGCTCTTGCTTCCTTTATTTCTGTCATGTAGTACTATGGTTGAATCAAGTTTCTCGGGGCATCATTTGCTGCTCCATTTGCTTGGAAACACAAGCTTTTGTCGTTCAAATCAAAATATCTGGCTCTGCATTTGCTGCTCCATCTGAAAACAGTAGAATCATAGATGAAATTTTCTTAGGAAACCGAATGCCATCTGCAGAATCTGAAATCACATTGCCTTTGTCACCTTCACTGAATCCATGCTTGTTGCCCCATGCTGCCAACCTGTGTTGATCATACAGGAGTTTCATGTTCATGGCTGAAATTCCCACGTTTCATCCCACCAAGGAACATATTCCCAGAGCTGTCCATGGTTGCAGCCGACCGACAGTAGGGGAGTTCGCTCTAGTTAGAGTGTGTGGCTTGAGTTGTACTAGTTCCTAAGACCTGATGGTTTCAGTAATTAAAATCCAAGTGGATGGCCTCTCTTTCGCTCATAAAATAAACTACTTAGCATATTTTTAAATGAGGAATTTGTTATTAAATCTGATAAATTGTGACAAAAATACTTAAATCTTACGTAGTGTTTCAAACACATTTTCATATGATAAATAGCACCATTAACATACTTATATTGTGTCGGAGGTTCAGATTGACACTTCCCAAGGTTTGGCTGTTCATATTAATTACCAATTTATTTATTTTTGAGTTGGAGTTACCGGATATTAATCGGCCAAGAAATGCTCAAACGAATACTGTGAATGTAGGAGCCGTGTTTGGAATGCATAAATGCTAAATAATTTCCACAAGAGCTGGACGTTTTTTGCTTTTAGGACATTGTGAGATCATTCTTTTTTTGTTTCAGATTTTTTTAGCAATTTTTTTTATTTTTTGAGAAGGCTCAGATCATTGAGCGCGTCTAGCGGGCGGCCGGCCGCCCTGGGATCGCTAGCCAGCGCCCACCCAAAAAGGCAACCGCCTGGTCCCCCCGAAGCAAAAAAGGAAACCCACCCGCCCGCCCGCACGAAAACCGCCTTAGACCCAAACCGCGCGCACGAAAACCGCCAGGACCCGCCGCACGAACAGGTAAGCTCGAGAAAAACACCCCCCGCGAGGACAGCTGGCCGCAGGATCACGTGCACCTGCCTCCGAACCCCACCCTCCTCACAAAACCGCGCGAGACTAACTGCCCCCATGCCATCTTCTTCTTCCCCACGAAAGAAGGATCTGCCCAAGGAGCAAAATCCTCCTTCATCGCCAAGAGAGAAGAACGACCATGGCGGCTCCCAGGGACAAATAAGAGAAAAGAAAGAGAAGATGGCTTAGAAATCAGAAAAGAAGATCAAGAGAAAAGCATATCAAAAGGAGGAGGGCGAAAAAAGAACCTACCTGGAGATCCACAGGTGAGAAAACTTGCCCATCTTCTTCCTGATTCTCTCTTGTCTACTTGCCCTTGTAATGATTTCCTTGCACGCATCTTTTACTTGTGTATTGCGGAAAAACTGTGCACTCAGTAGTTTCTTTTTCGTGCAACCAAGTCAAGTGAAGTAGCCAACAGAAGGAGTAATGTGTGCCAACCCAGCAGATTATGCAGCTCTAAACATTATTTTGTGCAACTAGCCCAGTTGTGGCATCCAACTATAAGCACAAACTGTGCAACTGGAAAATTGTGCAAAAAAATAGGTCTTAGGAAAAAACTGTGCAACCAGTAGGTCACTTTCCTACAACTAAGCCAAATAAAGTAGGCAACTGAAGGAGTGATGTGTGCCAACTCAGTAGCCAACTGAAATAGGCAACTATAAAACTATTTTGTGCAACTAACCCAGTTATAGCATCCAACTATGCTCCACAAAGTGTGCAACTGAGAAAATATAAAAAAGGCACAAAACTGTCCAACCTTGGCAGGAACTTGAAAATATATGGAAGAAAACAACCAATATGCGATGACGAGCAAATATACGATATGTTCTGATAAAAAAACAGTCTGCAAATATAGGTCTTAGGAAATAGCTTTCACACGCTGCCATCACAAAATCTAAAAAACAAACCCATCAAACCGTTGTTCCATCTGTGCGAATCTAACTAAAATAGCTATAGACAAATATAGTTCAAATCTGATTTTGCTTTTATCTTTGAAGTTCTTGTAGCAGACCTTGCTTGATATGTTCAATTGCATTGATCTGCAGTAAATCATGCCCCCCCCCCTTTCATGTCAGACCTGCATGTTGTAGATACAAAAAAAATGGTCAATAAAAATGTAGCTACTACCTGAAACATGTTCTTATATTGTCCAACTACTATGATGCTTGTTCCACCTTTGATACTTGTGTGCAACTGGTATGCTACATTTTTATCCAGTTTGTATCATTAAAAAATGTCAAAAAAATGTGTTTGTGTGACTGGAACTGCACATCAATTTGACCAACTGGTATGAAAAAATTGTGCAATTCTATGATACTTTTGTGCAAATGTTGTGCTGCCTTTGTGCAACTACTATAAAAAAACTGTATCTGGAGAAAAACTTACTAAGTTCTTTTACTAAATCACTTGCATTCATCTGAAGAAAATCATGCCCTCCCTTTCTTCTTAGAACTGCACATTGTAGATACAAAAAAAAAACAGAAAAAGATGGTCAATAAATATGTAACTACTGCCTGAATATTCTTATATTGTCCAACTAGAAATGATGATTTTTCCAACTTTTAAAGTACTTGTGTGCAACTGGTATGCTACATTTTTATCCAGCTTGTATCATAAAACAATGTCAAAAAAATTGTGTTTGTGTGGCTGGAAAATGCTCACAGTTTGTGCCAACTAGTATGAAAAAATTGTGCAATTCTATGACACCTTTGTGCAACTACTATGAAAAAAGTTGTATCTGGATAAAAAAAAGCTATGTAAAAACTGACTACTTGCAGTTTTTGAAACAATGAAAATGATTGTAACGATGTTAAATTCATGCTTTCAAATTGCTAGCGACTATGCCCCAATACAGCTTGTTAATGACTATTTTGTTGAAACAAAATGCAGGTTGCAGTAGCTTTCAAGGATGATAGACCTCAATGTGTTGCCTCCCGATCTCAATGAGTTGCTAAATGATGATGTCGAGTTTGTACATTCAGGGGTTTTCGCGCAGCCTCATCAAGATCATGGCTTCATGAATGATGTTGATGTCAACATGCAATCAGAAAGCCATACACTCGAGGAAACAAACACCATAGTTACATGACCTACTGTAACAGAACTAAGGGCAGGGCCAGCTGGTGTTGATCGAAATGATATGGATGAAGATGAGGCTGGTTCTCAGCCAATGGAGCCATTTGTTGGGATGAGATTTGACACTCTTCAGGGTGCTAAGGATCACTACAATGATTATGCCCTAAAAATTGGTTTCTCTATTAAGATGAACACTTCAAAGAGGAATTCTTATACCAACATATTGGAGAAACAGCAATTTGCATGTAACAAGTTTAGGAAGCCAAAAGAGGATGATGCAGGAGCTGAATTGCCACCTGTGCTAGATCCTATACCAGACCCCAAACCTTTGGATGAAGAAGAAGAAATGAAAGAAGTGCCAATATTCGATGGAGAGGATAGTGGAAAAAAGAAGAATAAGAAGAAGCACAAGAGAGAAAGGATAAAGCAAACACAATGTAAGGCAAAAATGATGGTTAAATTGAAGGATGGGCGGTGGAAAGTAACCCACTTTGTCTGTGATCATAATCATCCTTTGGTCCCCAAGCCTTCGCTCTCCAAATACTTGTGATCTCACATGGGTATACCGCCGGAGGAAAAGAAGTTCCTAGAGATACTCCACAACTGCAACCTGACTTCAAGTGTGTTCTCATTCACCTCCCAAAAAACTCCAAACTTCACACTACATTGTTGTTTAATTCTGATATGTAAAGGGTGCAACTAGCAGCAGGGGGTTGTGCAATTACATACATTGTGTTGTGCAACCAGGATTGAGTATTTATGAAAAAAGCACTACCACAAAGAAAACAAACAAGTTGGAACTACTTGCTGATTGAATAATGGATAGATTTACAAAATGGTCATAGTTTTGATGGCAATTCCATATGTATTTGTTCTGCAAACTAGTGTTCCTTATCGATGCAATTGAACCTTGTTTCCTGCGACTAGTGTTCATATCTCTGGAACTGATGCTAGGCAAAAATTTCTAAATTGTTTTGCATCATGCAAATAAAAAAGGGGAGAAACAATGAAAAAATAAGTTCTATGGCAACCACATGTCAACAGTTGTGCAACTATTGTTCTTTAGTATGCAACTGTTGTTTGTAAAGTGTGCAACTATCTAACATCAACTTTCTTCTCCTGCAGGCTGTATGATGACTATCATGTTAGAGTTTTATGGCTCGGAGCTAAATGTACCATATGGACCTATAACAATAACAAACTTATGTGTTGGCTTCTCCAAAGACTCAACGAAAGAGGGGGACATTATTGAGACAATTGAACATTTTAACCATTTGCAAAAAGATGATCCAGACTTTTTCTATAAGATAAAATATGATCTCGAAGGAAGGGCAGAATATATTTTCTGGGTGGATGGCTTGGCACGGAAAGCTTATACAGAGGCATATCATGATTGTGTCTCCTTTGACACAACCTACATGACCAATATGTACAACATGCCTTTTGTTTCGTTCATTGGAATCAACCGTCATGGGCAATCTTTCATGTTGGGATGCGCGTTTGTAAGGCAAGAAATGGAGACTAGCTTTGATTGAGTTTTTGGAGCTTTCCTAGAGGCTATGAATGGAAGGGCACCAGATAACATCATTACCGACCAGGATGTGGAAATGAAAGAGTCCATAAAGAACATATTCCCTACAAGTGTGCTCTGATGTTGTCGGTGGCACATCATGAAAAAAGTTCAAGAGAAAGTTGGATGGTTGCTAGGCTGGAACCCGGGATTGTCTGAAGATTTCAACCTTTGCGTTGATTTCAGTTCCACACCAAATGAGTTTGAACATAATTGGGTTGTGTTGATGATGAAATATGAGGCAATTACACACAGCCATTTTGAGAAGCTATATGAATATAGGAACACTCGGGTGCCATGTTACTTCAAGCATAGATTTTTCCCGTTCTTGCAGTCTACACAACGAAGTGAGGGGTTCAATGCAGTCTTGAAGCGGTATGTCAACCCTCACAAATCAATTCTGAACTTTGTCAAACAGTACCACAAAATACAGACGCACATCCTCGTCAAGGAAGGGTGCAATGACTACAAGACAGAACATCTGGATCTTGACATGTGGTCACAATTCCCAATAGAGAAGCAGGCATACAAGACATATACTATAGATCTTTACTGCAAGTTCCATGATGAGTTTTCGATGATTGGACGGTACAATGCATTCCAAATTGGTGTGGAAACATTTGAGCTGAGACAAAATACAGAATGGGTTGTGAAGTATGGTTCCAGAAACTACTTGGTGATGGCAAAAATACCCGAGGGAAAATTTTCGTGTGAGTGTACCAAAACGGAGAGGGATGGCATCCTTTGTTGTCACATACTAAAACTGTTCACACATATTGGGCTTGATGTCATCCCGGAGCAGTACATGTTGACGCGTTGGACGCCAATTGCTGTGCCAAGTGTGCCAAGTGCCACTAGCCAGCAACATGATGTAATGCCTCCTACCTCTCTAAAGGAAATTAGGCATGCTAACATGACCTCAGACTTCCAAAAACTAGCAAAGTTTGCTTGTGGTTCTGATGCAGCAAAAGGAATTGTTGATAAACACATGCGTGCAGCACGGACAGAGATTGTGCAGCTGAACAAGTCTTGTCATGGTGGGCGCACGGCAGATGCCATGGGATGGCTAAAGAGAGGAGGAGGCTCGAGGGAACTGGTGGGCTCCAGAGGCGGGGTTGACATGAGCGAGCGCGGGACCCAAGGCATACCCAGGTTCGGGGCTCTTCAGAGAGATAACACCCCTAGTCTTGCCGAGTGTAGTTTGATGTGCGACAGTACAAGGTTGCTCCTAGAGCTGCATGGAGAGGAAGGAAGGCTGGCCAAGGCTTAGGCTGCTCCTTCTCCCCGGGCGGACGCTACTATTTGGTGGCTAGTTCCTCTATGCTTTCCTGCTTGCTTGCTTCTCTCCCTCCTTTTTGTATGCGTGGGCTCCTGGGGGGTTTTATAGGCCAAACCCCCATGGATACAATAGTAATGTTACAAGTTGGTGGGTCCGGGTCGTCGGCGTCTGGGGACCCGGGCTGGGGCCCGCTGGGGGCCTGTGGTTCGCCGGGTTCCCCTAGGTGCGGGCCTCGCGTGCCTAGTGGACTGTGCGCCGTCTTGTCGATCATCAGGGCGTGGCCGACTCGAGTCGTGTACAGTGGCGCTCCGTTAGGTCGCCGCTTGCTGTCGTTAGCGGTGATGACGGGGGCACTATAGCCACACCGGCCCTAGTTAGCGGGTAGGTGAGGGGCACTATTGCCACGCTCTGGCTGACCAGAGGCATGGGCAGGGCACTGTTGCCTTGGTCGTCAGCGGCTAAAGAGTCGTCCCATCGTACGGCCTGGATGGGACGGGAGCTGACCCGTGCCTGGGTTGCGGAACACGCCACGGGTGGAGCTGGCTTGTTGAGGAAGCCTTGGTTGCGCCGGGTTCGGCTGTCTTGTACTAGTCGTTGAGGCCGAGTCGATGTGCCTGGCCGGGTCGAAGAGTTTGGCTGGGTTGCGGGGTTTGGCCGGGTCGAGCGACCCGGCCAAGTGCGTGCCAGCTTGAGGGGCGACGCCGGCCCCGTTGTTTTTGAAAAGGATCCGGGTTCCTTTGCCTGCCCGGGGTTCATCCCCTCGATAGTAGTCCCCGAAGCTGTGAAGGTCCGCCGTCTTCGGATGAGTGGGCCTTCGTAGTTTCCCCCTTAAGCAAGGCGGATTCTGCGAGCGCCGGGTCCGGCGACACCCATTGTGTGCCGGTTTTTTCGGAAACTGAATCACGGCATCCCGGTGGTGGCGGGAACCGAGGAGTCCATTGAATCTTGGAGCAATCCCTCGGGCTTCGCGCGGGCACCACGTGGTGCCCGGAAGTCGGAGGGGCCTGACGGGCCACAGGCGTGACAGGACTGGGCGACGGGCTGGGGCCCGCTGCCGCACGCCCTTGGGCCATGCGCACGGATTTATTGCGGCGTCCGAGGGCCGGTTGCTCTTCCCCGGGCTGTTATTGCGTGCGTACGTGCGCACTTATTGTGGGGTAGTGGGAAAGGCGAGCGCAGACGATCCCACTCCCCCACGTTCAAACCAAGGGCTATAAATTCGGGGCAAGGGGGAGGGGGGCAACGGACATTATTCTTGCTCGCGCCCTCCTGCCCCTTCACTCTTGCTCTGCTTCTTGCAACCGCCACACTGCGACGTCCGTTGCTTCAAGCAGAACCTTGCCGTCATCCATCTTCTTTCTTCCTCTCTTGCCCTTCATCGATGGCTCTGCCGTCGGGCTCTTGGATGGGCTCGACCATCACCGTCGAGGACATCGCCCATCTTCGCGCGTCCCGGCGCTTGCCGCGGGAGACGGATGTCGCTGTCCATCTGCCGCACAGCGAGCAGAGGCCGCAGCCCCAGGGCACGGAGCGCGTGGTCTTCCTCATGCCCTTCGAGCGCGGATTTGGGCTGCCGGCGAGTTCTTCGGGCTCCAGCCTCACCATCTCGGCGCCGGTGCCGTTGTCCAGCTTTCGGGCTTCGTCACCCTATGCGAGGGGTATCTAGGGGCGAGCCTACGATCGACCTCTGGGCACGCTTCTTCTCCCTGAAGCAGCAGGGACCGACGGCCGGAGAGTTCACCGACTGCGGCGTCGCCGTCATCTTGAAGCGGTCGGGGGCGGACTGCCCCAAGATTCCGCTGGAGGATTCTGCCAAGAAATGGCAGAACTCCTTCTTCTACGTCCGCACTTGGGTGCAGACCGCATCAATCTTCCAGCCTTCGCCATCGCGCCGCCGCGGGCGAAGATGAACTGGGGCTACTCCCCCAGGCGCCCGTCGCAGGAGATTCTCAATCTATGCGAGCGGGTTGCAGTGATGAGGACATGGGAGGGGCTCATCGGCAATGACCTCATCGCCGCGTTCATTATGTGCCGGGTTCTCCTGCTGCAGAGGCGCTCCTGCCTCATCGGCGAGATGGCCGGTCTTCAAGACCCCAATCACATGGGGACGGCACGCCTGACGGTGGAGCAGATCGCGTGTCGAGTGAACGATATCTCCAAGGCCAGCCTTGTGGAGGACTGGCGGTTCAGCAAGGTGCCATACAGCAAGTCGAATCCGGCACCACTTGTGAGTGTTTGGTCTCCTTACTTTGATGTTGCGCATCTCCTTGTTTGCCCTGACGCGACGCGGGAGGTGCTTCTAAACACCATCCGACATCCTTACGCCCGGGCTCCATCACAGGTGGTGCGGGCGGCGTCGGAGGAGGCCGAGGTTGATGCCGGCATTGGGTGTCGCGCGGGTAAGTCTTGTCTCTTCCTTTGTGTTTCTCGAGTTGTCGATCGTGACACGGCACGGGCGACGCTGACGCCAGTTGTTGGTGTGCGCTGGGCGGGGGAGGCAGCGACGCGGGCGGAGCCAGGTCGTCACGTGGGGTGGTGCCGAGCCGCCCGCATGGGAAGGACAGCGTCGCGCCGCGGCCCCAAGCCCCAAAGCGCGCGACGGACCCGGCCGGGAGCGGAAGACCGGCCAAGAGGAAGCGTGGTGCCAGGCATGGGAGACCGGCCCCCGTCCCGGTCTTGACAGGGTAAGTTTCTTCTCCTGTGCTCGTCTGAATGGTCGAGCCGTCTTTGCTTTTGCTCATTCTGTCTTCTTCTTCAGGTCGCCGATCGTGCTGGCGAGGGCGGCGGTTAATGCCACAGCCACCGAGGAAGCCGCATTCCGCAGGAGCCGGTCCGACCCCGTCGACTAGGTCGAGGCGGAGGAGCAGGCCGACCCGGACCTCGGCCTGGACCTAACCGACGCTGAGGGCCTGGCCTGGCGGGATAGGAACAGGGTCGAGGCAGAGTTGGAGGCGGGGTCGGTCTATGCTTGGACCGATGCTGCGGCAGCATGGGCGCGAGCCGGCGAGGAGCCGACATGGCGCGAGATGTCGTAGGGCTCGGTGGTGGCGGCGACGTCTTCGAGCCATCATCGGTGGGGGAGCGCAGCCGTGGAGGCCAGGTTGAGGTGGTGATCCTCGACCAGGAGGTCGTGGAGGTGGAGGATGACACCCCGCCGCGGGTCGACGTTGTCGAGCGGGCGGGGCCGACGGAGGCGGCAATGGCGCCATCTTGGAGGAGGCGCCGTGGGCGGCGGCACAAGGGACGCCACCGGTGTTGGAGGAGGCGCCATGGGTGGAGGTGCCGCAGGCCACCCTGGCTGCAGGGCTGGTGGTGGTGCAGTAGGCTGTCCCGGTGTCCGGGACGTCGACGGTGCTGGAGAGTGCGTCGGAGGAGGTGTTGGACGCGTCGGGAGCGGCCACTTGGGGAGCACGCTCTGGTGCCCCGGCAGGAAGGGCATCGGGCCGGCGCGCCGCAGCCGGCACGGAGCGAGAGCGCCATGGCCTTCGAAACTCAGACCCAGGAGGAGGAGGCGATGGACATCGTTAGCCACCGTGTGCGTGGCCGGAAGGACCGGCTCGAGGTCTTCACCCAGGCCGAGGTGGAGTGGACGCGGCACCTGGAGCGCACCATGCTGGTAAGCTTCTTCTGCAACTTCTTCTTTGTGGGGGCGCGCCAGCGCACCCACTAGGTGTAGCCCCCGAGGTTCGGGCCAACTATGTAGTAGTTGGGTCAAATCTTTAGAATGTCGTCCTTGTTCTGATTGCTTCCTTCTTCAGCAACTCGACGCCTACCGGGTCGGCGCCTTCAACCGCCTCCTGGGCAAATACCGGGAGCTCAAGGAGCAGCTCGCTGCCAAGGAGGAGGAGCTCCGCGTTTCCGCAGGTATCTTCATGCTTTTTTCTAGTAGGGGCGCGCTAGCACACCCACTGGGTGTAAACCCCGAGATTCAGGCCAACTGTGTAACAGTTGGGCCAAATCTGAAGTCTTGCTTTTTCCTTTCCTAAATCTTCCTTTTTGTAGCCGAGGTGTTGTCCCGGTAGACTCGGCTGCTCCGGGCTGGTCATCACTATGACCGGCTTGTTGACAACACCGGCCGCCTTGGTGACGAGGTGGCGCGGGCGAGGGCGGAGGCGGCAGTGGCCCGGCGGTCGCTTGACGAGGCCCACCAGCTGCGGGAGCAGATGGCGTGCCATAAGAGCCGCCTCGAGACCGAGGTGGAGCTTCTTAAGGCGGAGGCCGCCAAGGTGGTGGAGGCGCAGCAGGCCCTGGTCGAGACGGACCAGTAGCGCGGCAGGCTGGCGGACGACAAGGGCCGGCTCTAGGCCGAGGTGGAGCGCCTGAGGGAGCAGGCCGCCACGGCGGAGGGGTCCGTCAGGATGAGGCCCGTCGCTGCAAGGCGGCCGAGAAGGCGACCGATGACAAGGACGCCGAGTTGAAGGCGGCCCTTGCCAAGGCGGCCGACTTGGAGAAGGCGCTCAAGGAGCGCAACCGCACCATTGATCGGGAGCGGCGTGGTACGTTGCTCGAAGCGCAGCACCTGGAAGAGTCCTTCTCCAGTAAGTGCTTTTCTTGTGTTTCGCCGGGTCGGGACCCGCTTTTTGTCCTTGTTGTTCTTTTTCCTGACATGCTTCGTTTTCTGGCAGGGGCCTTCCTGGAGACACAACGGCTGGCGGAGGAGGCTGTCCGCTTCCAGCGCGACCCGACGGGAGTCGTCGGATCCGGGATGAACCCGCAGGTGGCGTGGACCTTCTCGGAAATCATGGCGGCCACTGAGGCCTGCCTGCGGGTTCAGGGGGAGCAGATGGGGCGGCTGTTCTAGGCCGGCACAGCAATGACAACGGCCCTTTGGCCAGGCCCCGTCGAGCCGAACAGCTTCACGCGGCTGGCGCGTTGGCTGAAGATGGGACCGGACTGGCTTCATGAGTGGCGCGTCTCCGCCGCTCGTGTCGGTGCTGAGATGGCGCTCCGGTTCGCGCTATCTTGTCATCCGGACTAGCAGCTGGACGCGTTGATGGGCCAGCGGGCCAGCTCGGAGCAGCTGTTGCAGGAGCAAGCCGGCCGGATTGCCTCCCGGGATAGCTATATCGCCGAGTTTGCCTTCCATGATGAGTTTAGGGTTTAGGGTTAGGGTTCCGCGTTCCACAGTCGGGTCGTTTCTTCACCGGCGGTGTCTCTCTTGCGCTTGTTTGACTTACACACGTCGATGAGGTAGTAGGCATTGCGATCGCGCAAGGCCCAACTCCGATGAATGTGCCCTCCCATGTTGGGGATAACTCGTGCTGGCCGGCTTGCTCTTGGACGAGTCGGAGGGCGAGGTCGCCCTCACAGAACGCGAGGGGCTTGATCTTCTTGCTGTGGTAGTGCCTCAGGCCTTGCTGGTAGATGGCCGAATGGCTGAGCGCCGGGAGGCGGGCTTCTTCGAGTAGGTCAACTCCGTTTTCGTGGGCTTCTTTGGCTTCGGCTTCGGTGTACATCCCGACACGCGGCGAGTCGAACCGACGTCGGTCGGGGTGATGGATTCGGCTCCATAGACGAGGAAGAACGGGGTGAACCCGGTCGACCGATTCGGCGTGGTTTGGAGACTCCAGAGAACGGCTGGTAACTCGTCGAGCCAGCTGCCGGGTGAGCGAATGACTGGCTCGACGAGTCGCGGCTTGATGCCGGATAGGATGAGGCCGTTGGCCCGCTCGGCCTGCCCGTTGGACTGCGGGTGTGCAATGGAGGCCAGATCAAGGCGGATGCCGGAGACGGCGCAGTATTGCTCGATCGCGCCCTTGGCAAAGTTGGTGCCGTTGTCCGTGATCATGCTGTTCGGCATGCTGTAGCGAACCGCGATGTCTTTGATGAGCCGGACGGCTGTTGGCCCGTCCAGTTTCTTGATTGGCCATGCTTCGATCCACTTGGTGAACTTGTCCACCACCACTAGTAGATGTGTCATGCCGCCTCTAGCAGTTTTGAAGGGTCCCACCATGTTGAGTCCCCAGACCACGAAGGGCCAGGCGATCAGAATGGTGCGGAGTGCTGACGCTGGCTGGTGGCTGCATTTGCTGAAGCGCTGGCACCCCTCACACTTGAGAACGAGGGACTCGGCATCTTGGAGGGCCGTGGGCCAGTAGAAACCATGGCGGAAAGCCTTGGCCACCAGGGATCGCGCCGCGGCGTGATGCCCGCATTCGCCCTGGTATATGTCGAGGAGGATGTCGACGCCCTACTCCTGCTCGACGCAGCGTTGGAAGACACCGATGGAGCTTCGCTTGATGAGCTCATTGTTGATGATGTTGTAGGCGGACGCCCGACACTGCACTTGCCGGGCTTCAGTCTCATCCATGGGGAGAACCCCGTTCTCCAAGAATTCTGATATTGGCAGGGCCCAAGATGGAGCCGTTACCACGGCGAAGACGGCCACCGGGGCGGTTTCCGAGTTGGTGGCCCCCAAGCCGGGTTGAGTAGCCCCCGGGGAGGATGGCGACGGCCGGGTCTGGTGCGACGATGGACAGGTTGGGCTGAGCAGCCCCCGGGCCGGGTTCAGCAGCCCTCGGACCGGGTTCGGTAGTCCCCGGGCCGGGCTTTGCAGCCCTCAGGCTGGGTTGAGATGCGGCCTAGTCGTTTGGAACATGGATGGACTTGGAGTCCGGCGACGGCTTGACGGATGGCTTGTGCAAGTGCTCGAGGGAGGCGCCGAACGGGATGGAATACCGAGACGAGGCGATTTTGGCGAGCGTGTCGGCCGCTTCGTTCTCCGCACGCAGAATGTGGAGGAACTTGCAGCCCTCGATGGACCCGGACAGATTTTGGACGAGGAAGCGGTAGCTTGCCATGTTGGAGTCGCGGGCGTGCCACTCGCCAGAGCACTGCTGCACCACCAGGTCCGAGTTCCTTGGCTAGTTCCTTGGCAAGCCGGAGGCCATGCACAAGGGCTTCGTACTCGGCGACGTTGTTGGAGGTGGCGAAGTGGATCTAGAGTGCATAGCGGAGTTGGTCGCCCTTTGGGGACGATAGCATAATGTCGGCCCCTAGGCCGAGTCGCATCTTGGACCCGTCGAAGTGCATGCACCAATGCGTCGAGTCGGGGGCGGAAGTACGTACTGGGTCTCGGTCCAGTCGACGAGGAAGTCGGCCAGGGCCTGAGACTTGATCGTGGTGCGTGGCTCGTAGAGGATGGTGTGGCGGCAAGCTGGAGCGCCCACTTGGCGACCCGGCTAGAGGCATCCCGGCACCCGATGATTCCTCCGATGGGAGCCGTGCTAACCACGGTGATGACATGCTCTTGGAAGTACTACTTTAGCTTCTTGGCGGTAAAGTACACGCCATAACACATCTTCTCGTTGTGCGGGTAGTTCTGCTTGGAGTTGCAGAGCACCTCGCTCAGATAGTAGACCGGGCGCTGGACGGCTTGGATCTTGCTCTTCTCTGGCCGCTCGACCACTAGCACCGTGCTAACCGCCCGTGAGGTCGTGGCTATGTAGAGCAACAACGACTCCTTGTCGGTCAGCACGACCAAGACTGGTGCGGTGGAGAGCATGCGTTTGAGGTCTCGGAAGGCCTCGTCCGCCTGGTCGTTCCATTCGAATGACTTCGTCTTCTTCATCAGCTGGTACAGGGGTAGCGCCCTCTCGCCCAGCCGGCTTAGAAACCGGCTAACCGAGGGCAAGCAGCCGGTGAACTTCTGGACATTGCGCAGCCGAGCCGGCTTGCGCATGCGCTCGATGGCCTTGATCTTCTACGGGTTCGCCTGAATGCCGCGTTCCGAGACGAGGAAGCCGAGTAGCTTTCCGGCTAGGACGCCGAAAACGCATTTTTCCAGGTTAAGCTTGACCTTGTATTCGCGGAGGTTGGCGAATGTTTTCTTCAAGTCGTCGAGGAGCGTGAGGTGCTGCTTGGTCTTCACCATGATGTCGTCCACATAAACGTGGATATTGCAGCTGAGTTGCCGCAGCAGGCATTTCTGCATGCAGCGCTGGAAGGTGGCGCCGACATTCTTCAAGCCGAACGACATGGTGATGTAGCAATACGCCCCAAAGGGCGTGATGAAGGACGTCTTCAGGGTGTCGGCCAGGTCCAGCTTGATCTAGTGGTAGCCGGAGTAAGCGTCCAGGAAGGACAGGAGTTCGCACCCGGCGGTCGAGTCGATTACTTGGTCGATCCACGGGAGGGCGAATGGATCCTTGGGACAGGCCTTGTTGAGGCTGGTGTAGTCGATACACATGTGCCAGGTCTTGTTCTTCTTCAGGACGAGGACTGGGTTGGCCAGCCATACGGGGTGAAACACTTCCATGATGAAGCCGGCCGCCAAAACCTTGGTGACCTCTTCACCGATGGTTCTTCTCTTCTCTTCGGAAAAATGTCGCAGGGGTTGACGGACAAGCTTGGCGTCCTTGCAGACGTGGAGTTTGTGCTCGGCATACTTCCTCGAGATACCCGGCATGTCCTTGGGGGTCTATGCGAAGATATCCCGATTCTCTTGGAGGAAGTTGACGAGCTCGCCTTCCTATTTGCTGTCGAGGCGGGCCCCTACGGCAACGTACTTGCTGCAGCTGGGATCTTTCGGGTTCAGCTTCACTTTCTTGGTCTCCTTGGAGGGCTTGAAGGCGGCCTAGTCGGCCGGGTCCTTGGTTGGGATCGACGCGGCCGAGGCTTCGCCCGCCATGGCGACGATCCGGTCGAGCTGGCGCCGCTCCTCGGCAATGACCAGTGACTCGGCCAGCTTGGCGCCATCTCGGGCACACTCCAGGAACTTGCGGTAGTCGCCAGTAATGGTGATGAGGCCCGTCGGACCCGGCATCTTCATCTTCAGATACACGTAGTGGGGGACCGCCATGAATTTGGCGAGCGCGGGTCGGCCCAGCAACACGTGGTATGCCCTGGACAAGTCCACCACCTCGAACCATATTGGTTCACGCTGAAAATGCTTGTTGTCGCCGAACAGGATGTCGAACCGGACCCGACCAATGGGAGAGCAGGAGAGGCCGGGTACGATACCGTGGAAGATCGTCCGGGTCGGTTCCAGGTCCTCGGCCTTGAGGCCGAGTTTGGTCATCGTGTCGCGGTAGAGGATGTTGATGCTGCTACCGCCGCCGATGAGGACTCGGGAAAACTTGCACGTGCGTCGTGCGATGATGGTGGGGTTGAGGACGAGGGCATAGCCACATGGATTCGGCATGATTGCTGGGTGGTCCTTCTGGGTCCCAGTAACCGGGCGGTCCGACCAGTGCATGAACTCTGGTTTGGCCGGGATGACGGTGCTCACCTCCTGCCGAAGGAGGTGCTCGCTGCGCTTGTCGTCGCCGAGGCTGGTGAAGATGACGTAGGCCGCGTTCTGGTCTGGGTAGGCGTCATCACGCATTGCGCCGCCGGCTGGAGGTGGGTGCCCTAGAGCCGGAGCCGGAGGAGGCGGGACGTCGCCCCTCATGATGCGCTTGATGATGCTGCACTGCCGAAGCATGTCGTGGACGGCCTTGCACCCCTGTGATGCTTGCAGGGGCGTCGAGCATCTCTTCGAAGCTCATTGCGGGCTACCACGCCGTCTTGCCGGTCTGCCGGCGCTTGGCTGCCGGGTCCGTCGCGGGCTCGGTGGCCGCGACGAGCCGGTTGTTGTAGCGCTGCGCCGGCTGGTCGGCTTGCGCTTGTTGTTCTGGTGATGCTGCTGCCGGCCACTTTCGCTGGCCGGCTTTGGAGGGGGAACCGGCTTTGCCTTGCCGACTTCATCCAGTGCCACTTGGATCTTCATGGCGGAGTCGGCGTTGGCGTATTTGTCCGTCGTCACCATGAGCGCGGCCATGGTGGACGGCTCGGAGTGTAAGAGCTTGTGCTTGAGGAGGGTGCCGTCTCGGCATCCGTTGACGAAGTACTGGATTGCTCGGACTTCATGGACGCCCTCGCAGCTATTCCGGAGCTCGGTCCAGCGTGCGAGGTACTCGCAACCGGTCTCCGTAGGCCCTTGTACACACATGGAGAGCTGGCTAGGGTGGCCGGGTCACTTGTAGGTCCCCGTGAAGTTGCGGATGATGGCTTGCTCAAAATCGACTGATACGTCTTCGTCGTATCTATAATTTTTTATTGTTCCATGCCAATATTATTCAACTTTCATATACTTTTGGCAACTTTTTATATTATTTTTGGGACTAACATATTGATCCAGTGCCCAGTGTTAGTTCCTGTTTGTTGCATGTTTTATGTTTCGCAGAAACCCCATATCAAACGGAGTCCAAACGGGGTAAAAATGGACAGAGCTTATTACTTATGATTTTTGGGAAGTAAAATCAACACGAGACGGTGCCCGAGGGGGCCACGAGGCAGGGGGCGCGCCCCAGGGTGGTAGGCGCACCCTGGACCCTCGTGGGCACCCTGTAAGGCAGTTGATGCTCTTCTTTTGCCGCAAGAAAGCTAATTTTATGAGAAAAATCTGGGCGAAAGATTCACCCCAATCGGAGTTACAGATCTCGGGATATAAAAGAAACGGTGGAAGGGCAGAATCTGGGAGCGCAGAAATAGAGAGAGACAGAGAGATAGATCCAATATCGGAAGGGGCTCTCGCCCCTCCCACGCCATGGGAGCCAAGGACCGGAGGGGAAACCCTTCTCCCATCTAGGGAGGAGGTCAAGGAAGAAGAAGAAGAAGGGGGCTCTCTCCCCCTTGCTTCTGGTGGCGCCGGAACGCCGCCGGGGGCCATCATCATCACCGTGATCTACACCAACACCTCCATCATCTTCACCAACATCTCCATCACCACTACAAAAAAATACACTTCCATGAAGATACGTGTTTGTCACAGTAGGTCACGTTTTCTGTCATACCTGTGCTGTCGTAGAAGTGTTCCATGACGTTACCAAAATTATCATCATGGAAGTGTCCACTTCCATGATGATAAATCGCGCGTCATAGAAGTGCTTTCGTCAAGGGTGACTGACACGTGGCATCCACCGTAACGGAACACCGTTAAGCTATCGGGTCAGGTTCTGGATCCGATAACCCGTTAACAGCCCGGACCAATGGGGATTTTCCACGTGTAAAATCATCATTGGCTGGAGGAAACACGTGTCGGCTCATCGTTGGGACAGATGTCATCCACTCATTGGACAGAAGGTGCCTATGATACGTCAACACATGGCACGGCCCAACAGAGGCCCATTCCTGTGAAAAGGCCGACCCGTTTGACTTGGTCAAAAGGTGGTGGGCCGGCCCATGGAAAGCCTGTTAACGGTCTGTTCGCATATAGCCCATTTACAGCCTGCTAACCCAAGGCCCATTACGCCCTATCCGAATTAGGCCCAGTAGCATCATCTGGGCCATCCAATATGATTCCAGCTCGTTTTCACTTCTAGCCCATGTATGGCCTATGACGTCTTTTGACCCATATTAGGACCTTTGTAACTGTTGGCCCATTAATGGCCCGTGGTGAAACTGGCCCGCAATGTATAGTGTATCACTTTATACCCATTAATGTTCCGTGGTGAAACTGGCCCGTAATGAACAGTGTATCACTTTATACCCATTAACGGCCCATTATTCCATTGGGCCATTTCCAGCCCATGTTATCTTTTGGCCTTCTCAAGGCCCATTTATTCTTGGACTCATTTCTAGCATTCGGTTACTTACGGCCCGTTGCTGTCATTTTCTGCTTGTGGGCCATATTCAGCCCGTTGTTATAGTCGACCCGTTTGTGGCCCGTTAATACCTTGGGCCATCTTCATAGCGTCATCAAATACGGCCTATTAACAACGGCCCATTACGGTCAGCCCATGAACGGACGATTCCAACTCTAGCCCGTTTACGGCCATAATGCGGTCTGTTATTGGCCCTTGTTTGGTCGATTGATCGTCCGGCCCATATAAGGCCCATTGATGATACGGCCCGTAGAAGGCCCATTGTGTCTACGGCCCGTAGAAGGCCCATTGTTTCTACGGCCCGTAGAAGGCCCATTGTTTCTACAGCTGGTAGGAGGCCCAGTGCCACTATAGTAAATATGTAGCCCATGGTTATTGTGGCCTTGTTTTAAAAAATAAATTATTGCGGCCACTAGCAAACCGCGAAAAAAGAACTGCACTGACTACAAGCAAACAAATAAACACGACAACAAGGAAAGAAATAAGCAAGCAACTTATGCTAGGCTATCACGGCTATTACACATATCACATCCACTAGGCATGAAAGTTCACCACTAGTGCAAATATAGGGAACAAAGCAGCATATAAACGCCGCAGCAAAACAAGTCCAGAATTGAAACCACTTCAGAAGAGCTCAAGATACAATATCCTGGGTACCCATAATGCTGGCAAGATGCTTGGCAAGCTTATTAACTTTATCTTGTTTGGCGTTTAAATCCTCCAGCGCTTGCTGTTGCACATGAAAGTGCGCATCTGAATTCTGCACGGACTTCCTCAATCCTTCGGCTTCTTGCCGCAGCACAGCTTACTGATGCCTTTCAGCTTGTAGTTGAGACTGAAGAAGCCGAAGTGATTCAGACAGCGAGTTCGAAGAGCTTGTGCCAGCGGTACTGGCCAGTAACTCGAACATTACATCAACGCAGGACTGTGGGGTTTTCTCACTGTCTAGAAGATCGTTTTTATCACCTTTCTTGGAGACCAACAGGGTTGTCTCACTATCTCGAACCTTATCTGCAGTACTTTCTCTACCATTGCATAGTGGGGTGCTCTTCTCCAATACTCTGTTTGCATACTACAAGAGAAACAAGCAAACACATCATAGGTTTAGCTTGTAGTATACGAAACTCATTTTGGTAAACCGGTTCAGTAGTAAGGTGGACAGGATAACAACATGAAAGAAATATATATCTATGTACTATGGTCAGTGTATTGTCCATATCATTCTAGTTTATGTTACCTAATCAAGATAGAGACACAGTTCAACTCATATATTTTTAAAACATAGCATCATAGATAGAATATAAGTGTGAGAAACTACACATCATTGGCAGCACTTGTAATGTGCATCACATGAGAACATAACTGTTTATACAACTTAAACTGAAATCAACATAGAGCAAGAAGTTAGAACAGCAATCGAGTTAAAGAAATAGGTTTAAAACATGCCTGTTGCGCCATTGGAGTTTTAATTGGATCCTTCAAATTCAAAAGTAGTTGGTATGAGTAAATACAGTGATGCAATAGCAAAGGAGTATGGACCATAGCTACGGAATCAGACCTAAGAACAGTTGCTCTTCTGCTTTAAACGTGGAGTTTGGGTTAGCTGTGGTGGTCTTCGTGCTTTGGGCACTGCAGTAGCTTTACAAACTGCTCGTGTGGGGGTACTCTGTGGTGGACATGGTGCTTTGTCAACTAGAAGTGGGTTACTATCCCCTGGGGTTGCGGTTAGATGGGTTGTAGCTGGTTCTCTGCCCAACGGTGTAAATGTGCAATCTGGAAGAGTCTCGATTGTGTGTGGTGGGGCTAGTTTGTGGGCCAGTACAACCATGGTTCTATCTGCATCAACAGGTAGCATTGTCTTTTGTGAAGAACTGGTTTTTGCTCCCTCTGATACTGCCATCACCCCCTCCAATTCAAATGGCTGATAAACAAGAAAAGAAATTGAACGTACAGACATTGTATGATAGACAGATGTGGTGATTCACAAATATATTGTCTAACCAAACAGGACAACATGACACAATTTCACATATATGATGCCTAACTAAACATGATAGCATGACACAGTTTCAGATATATGATGGATAACTTAACAGGATATAATGGCATAATTCAACATATGATGTGTACCTAAACAGGATGACATGACAACACAATATGATGTCTTTCTAAAATAGGTTGGGATGAAATAATTCACATACATGTTGTCTAAGTATACAGGATGGCATGATATAATTGACATAATAGATTCATATACTAAGCAGCTGGCACTCACATGTATGATATCTAAAGTAAGCAGATGGAATTCAATATTGTGCATATGATGTCTAAACTAAGCAATGCAAGACACCATATGAATCATATGAGAAATATAAAACATTGCAACTTAGAGCATACACCTCAGGTAGGATATAGGACTGGTCATCTATCTCTGAATCCTCCTCTGAGGAGCTCCCTGTAACCATCAAAATACATGCTTCAACAGGTACCATTGCCTGCTCTGAAGACCTTGTTCTCACTCCAGATTTTTCCATAACCGGCTCAAATGGCTGATACACATGAAGAGTAGTTCAATATACACAGATTGTCGACAAATGGAATACGTAATGAAAAAAGATGGCATGAGAAAATTCACATATATGATGCCTGGCTACATGGTGGTGCATAATTCACATATATGATAACTGGCTGAAAAACATGTCATGGCATAATACACATATCTGATATAGAAAGCAAACAGGAGGCATTCACACAAAGCATGTCTAATCTAAGAAAATGGCATGGCAATGCAAGACACCATATGCATGATATGAGCAATATAACCCAGCCAAGTTAGAGCATGCACCTCGAGGGGGAGGGGGAATACAACTGGTCATCTGTCTCTGAATCCTCCTCTGAGGAGCTATCTGTAACCAGTAAGAAATCTGCATCGACAGGTAGCACTGACTGCTCAGAAGACCTTGTTTTCACTCCAGATTTTCCCATGACCGACTCAAATGGCTGATGCACAGGAAGAGTAGATGAATGTATAAACATTGTTGACAAATGGAATACATTATGGAAAAAAATGTGGCACGATACAATTCACATATACGATGACTCGCTAAACAGGATGGCATTGCATGATTCACGTATATGATGCCTGGCTAAAGAAGATGGCATTGCATAATTCCCATATACTACCTCCGTTCCTAAATAGTTGTCTTTTTAGAGATTTAAAATGTACTAGCACATACGGATGTATATAGACATATTTTAGAGTGTAGATTCACTCATTTTGTTCCGTATGTAGTCACTTGTTGAAATCTCTAAAAAGACAAATATTTAGGAATGGTGGGAGTATGATATAGAAACCAAACAGGTGGCATTCACACAAAGCAAATCTAAACTAAGCTGATGACATATAAGATGTAAATGTAAGCAATGCAAGGCGCCATATGCATGATATGACCAACATTAGCATGACAGGTTAGAGCAAACACCTCAGGTGGTAAACAGGTGTGGTCGGCTCCTTCTGAATCCCCATCTGAACAGTTATCTTCCTATGGAATACAATCTGGAAATGCAGGAGTGGGGGGGGGCACTTAGCCCACCATGGACCGGCGTCTGCGTGACATTATATACCCACGCAACGGTCTTCTCTTTTTCTCTACATGTTCAGTACGATTGTGTACAATATCTGACATGCATAATTAAAAAAATAGTTAGATTTTGTAAGGCCTAAGGGGTGCATGCAAAAATCAAGATTGATGGTAGCAAACGAGTGGATGGATCCAAAACTAATGATAGAAGGTAGATTATAGCTTCAGTTTAAAAAGATAGACAATGGATCATCTATTGTTTGTTGACCACCCAACATGAACCACATAGAAGACCCCAGATGAACCAAATAGTAGACAGATACTATTCATTGCTGGCTCGATATGAGATCCATGGGAATTTCAAAACTCAAGTTTGAACGATAAAGTAGCAGGTAATAATAACCGATGTATAACATAAGCAAACACGAAAGACTGTGACCTCTCTTCCGGAACTGTGTAGTCCTCAGGTTCATCTGCTTAGTCGATGATGGTAATGTAGTTGGCGTGGCTGCCGGCAATGGGGAAGATGATCTGAGGCAGCGAAAGAAAGTCTCCAGGGGGGATCTCTGCTGCTGTGAACGATTCTGTCGATGGTGCACCTCAGGTGGGGTGGATGACGGCACGGCAGGAGCAGGACATAACACACAGAGTTTTCTTTGAAGCCTATCTGAAAATGAAGTAAATCTGTAAGGGCTCCTTAGAATTGGAGGATTCTATAAACGCAGGGACAGGAAAAACACAGGAATAGGATAGGAATGCACGTGCAAAACAGAGCATTTGGAAACATAGGATTTCAGTCAACCTGGGTGTTTGGTTCACATGAATTGGAAGAACACAGGAATGGAGAAACGTGGTCAAATTAAAGTCAAAACACGTGAAGATGAAAAAATAAGAATCTTATTATGCCAGTAATGCAATTAGTTCTGTTCTTCATGCACATTAATTTGAAAAGGACGTCCAAGTGAATAAAATTCCTATGTTTTTTCCTCGAAAGAGACACCAAAGGAAAAAAAATCCTCCAGTTTTTCTTTGCTCCACTCCTTCTAACAGATTTGCACGAATAGTAGTTCCATAGCAAAGAATCCCTGAGGGATCGACATGAATGCAGAGTAACAAAATGATGCGACGAGTGTACAACCTCTTTGGCATAGCCTTGTGGACCTTAGCATCATTGGGTTGGACATGGAGGATGGTGATGCTGGTGTGACTGTCGGAGGCGGGGAAGAAGATCTGAGGCCTCTGGAAACGGCGCTGAGTATACTGCTTCGCTGTGATGGACGGTTCCGTCATTGGAGCTGCTGCGGTGAGGTGTACAGCGACAAGGCTGAAGCAGGACTAGACTAACAATGTTAATCTGAAGTGGGACCCTAATATCATCTGCAATAGATGATGTAAAATACATCACCAAAAAGTGCTAGATGTAAAACGCATCAGCCGCGCCACGGCCGCTCTGACAGATGCTATAAGTACTGTTCACTCTGAACTTAACTGAAGAAAATTAACTCTATAGTCAAAACTGAATTTTACTGTCGAAACTGATTGAACTAGTAGCAGAGCATTGCAATAGATGTTTAGGACGTTCGAGCACTAGTAGCAGAGAATCAGTGATCTAAATCAGCAGACGCTCGAGCAGGGAACACACTAGCAGAGAGCAAGTCGTGCAGTAGCACCGCGAGCGAGTGCTAAAGTAGCAACTCCTATAGCTACCGGAGGTCGTGCAACAGCAGCAGCAGCGCAAGCCAGAGAAAGAGCAGAGCAACAGCACGAACGAAAGCAAGAGCAATGCAGCATCGTGACCGACAGCAAGAACAGAGCTGCATCGCGAGTGAGAGCCGGAGCAGCTGCAGCTAGTGCCGTTGTGGAAGTCGCCACCGAGGAAGCAACGACATGGGGGAGAGACGCTGAGGATGATGTGGCCGGCGATGGTGCCGTCGATGGAGACCCGCCATGTCTGCTCGGTATTGAGCACCGGAAACCCCGTGAGATTGAATAAAAGATAAAATGCAGCGGTGAGTGCAAAACCTCCTTGGTGGCGCCGAGTAGCCTCGGCTTTATCGGAGGAATTGGTGAGGGTATTGTGGTTCCGGTGGGGCAGGTCAGGACGGCGCAATGGGGATTGAGGTGGCGTGATAGACGAGGCGAACATCGGGGCATCTCCTTGGAGGTGGAGAACGGGGCGGCTGATCCGACGGGACGACGAGATCGATGACGGATCCTCATCCGGTGGCGGTGGATGAGGGACGGCGAGCTGTTGCGGTGGACGACATAGTCGGGGAAGAGTCTCCGGCTGGGCGGAGGTCGGGAGGCCGACGGAGGAGCGTGGGTTTTGGCGGCCTCGATGTACGAATGGGGGGCGAAGGGGGAGGGGGATCCAAGCTTACGACGTGCTTGTCCGAAATGTAGGGTAAGTTACCAGCGTACCCCCACCGGTTTTGACACCGCGACGTGGAGCTTCATTTCCGGCTGAGGGGTGGAAGGGGGATTTCACGTGTCTGGGCTGCGGGACCGATTTGGGATGAGGAGGGAGTTTTTGCGCGCGTCAAAATTTCGGGATAACAAGGCTCGGCGCGGGTTGAAGAGGCGGGAGTTTCAAAGCAGGTGAGACAAAAGATACTCGAGCTTGAAAATTTCGGGATAACAAGGTGCGGATTCCTTGTTCGGCAGAACAAACTTAACGTGTAAAAAAACAATTCATACAAGACACAAGAGAGTCGTGTCCCCTTTTACTATATTGCTATAGATGCCATGGAAAAAACTACAAGAAAAATGTAATAAAAAAACGGGAGAACAAGATTACCCTGCACAGTACCAAATCGATTCGCACTTCCCTCAACAACAACAAAAAATAAATCAATTCCCACCAAAAGAAAGAGCAATGTCCCTTTTTATATGATTACAAATGCCAGGATCTCGAATTTCAATTTTTTAATCCACGTTATGTTGAATTCAAATATATCGTTAGGTGACCTTGCGGTTTATAATTGATGTAGTCGTACATTTTGATCTTCCATCATATATGAACATTTTACTCCACCATGTGAACATATATATTGTCGTCTACCATATGGACTAAATTTGAATCAATTTTCCTTATTTAAATACGATTGTTGTCAAGTTATACAATAATTTAACTATTATCTTGATAACAAAAAGCATGCATATAGCAGTAATCATATTTCACTATGAACTACATGTACCATACAATCTCCAATTAAAATATTTGTATCCATTTTATGTTGAATTCAAATCATAGTACATTATTGGCCTAGGTAGCGAGATGTTCGGGATAATCTAAACCCTGTTTTCATATGTATAATTTTTGGATGAATTGGGACAAGTTTTGGTATAAGCTTCTTGCAAAACTAGAGATTCGGTCAACAAGCCTCGTGGTTCTGAGAGGGAACGTGTCACCTTTGTGTGCGAAATGATATACGCTGCCTCCCCCCTAATTTTCTTTACAGAGGCAACATAGAACTATATGAGCGCCCAGTTAAATTTTGGAATTATTTCGGGTTCGTTTGGCCTTTTTATACATTAATTGACTTTCTGGACTTTTAAAGTGCATAATCTAAATATGAACTGCATGCACATGCTCCGGTGCACCAAAGTTGGTTGAAAATCACATGTGTGTCCTTGTTTGAATTTCTAGGTCCCATTGAAGAAATGAGAATGAAATTCAAACATCTGGGCGTCGTGACTCGGCCGAGAACATCGAGAAACTAAGATTTTAAATTCATGTAAATCTAAAACTCGTCTCAAAATCATGAAACTTGGCATGGTGTCATGTCATGGCACTAACATGTTGTGGTAAAAAATTGGGCCAATTTGGAAGCTCGTGGTTCTAAGAGGGAACGTGCCACCTTTGAGTATGAAACGATATACGCTGCCCCCCCCCCACCCCACCCTTGAGTTTCTTAACAAAGGCAACATAGAAATACATGACTGCCCTGTTAAATTTTGGAATTTTTCCGGGTTCGTTTGTCGTTTTTTATACATTAATTGAGTTTCTGGTCATTTAATGTGCATAAGTCAAATTTTAACTACAAGCACATGCTCTCGTGCACCAAATAAGTTGGTTCAAAAATCACATTTGTGTCCTCGGGTGAATTTCTAGGTCCCATGCAAGAAATGAGAATAAAATTCAAACATCTGGGCATCGTGGCTTGGCCGAGAACATTGAGAAACCTGGTTTTAAAATTCTTGTAAATCCAAAACATGTCTGAAAATCATGAAACTTGGCATGGGTGTCATGTCATGGTACTACCATGCTGTGGTAAAAAAATAGGCCGAATAGGAACAAATTTTGGTATAAGCTTCTTGCAAACCGAAGCTTCTCTCAAGAAGGCTCGTGGTTCTCAGAGGGAACGTGCCACCTTTGAGTGCGAAACGATATACGCTGTCTCCCTTGAGTTTATTTACAAAGGCAACATAGAACTACATGAGTGCCCTGTTAAATTTTGGAATTATTCCAGCTTTGTTTGGCCTTTTTTACACATTAATTGAGTTTTTGGTCATTTAATGTGCATAATTCAAATTTGAACTACAAGCACATGCTCCCGTGTACCAAAGTTGGTTGAAAATTCACATTTGTGTCCTCGGGTGAATTTCTAGGTCCCATGCAAAAAATGAGAATAAAATTCAAACATCTGGACATTGTGGCTCGGTCGAGAACATTGAGAAACTTGGTTTTAAAATCATGTTACTTGGCATGGTGTCATGTCATGGTAGTACCATGCCGTGGTAAAAAAATTGGATGAATAGGAACAAATTTGGGTATAAGCTTCTTGCAAATCGGAGCTTCTCTCAAGAAGGCTCGTGGTTCTGAGAGGGAACGTGTCACCTTTGTGTCCATAATTCAAATTTGAAATACAAGAACATGTTCTAGTGCACCAAAGTTGGTTGAAAAATCACATGTGTGTCCTCGGGTAAATTTCTAGGTTCCATGCAAGAAATGGGAATGACATTCAAAATTTTGGGCATCGTGGCTAGGCTGGAAACATTGAGAAACTTAGTTTTTTAATTCCTGTAAATCCAAAACACGCGTGAAACTAATGAAACTTGGCTTGGTGCCATGTCCGAATTGCGAAGGCGCACACATTAACAATCAACAAAGTCATTTTGGAACAAGTGATGTCACGTTACTATCAAAAACACAAGTATTATTGAAACCGTGGGCGTTCTATTTACTACCATTTACGTGCCGCCACGCGGCCCCATTTTTTATTAGCTAGGAGGCGCCGTGCAGGGTAGCTATTTGAGTACGAGAGGCGTGCGATCAGACCCCTGCGCGTGCTTATCGGGAGGAGAGCCCTTTGACCTCCATCTGCCATCCACCTCTCTCCCAAGGTCTCCATTAATGGCGCTCGAGCCTCTGTTTAATGGCGTGGCTATGTCTCACTCGACTGAGGTTTAAGAGAGAAAAACAGAAAATCTGAAAGCACGGATCTTGATGTAAGATCCGACGGACCTATATAGCATCTAGTGCGACTTATTGCGAGACTGATGAATATATAAGGATGATTAATTGCCTTACATAATTAGAAAGATAATTAAAAAGCCACATGCGGCTATGCACGAAATACACAAGGGCAAAAGAAGAAGGAAGACAAGGATCTGGCTCGCTGATCTCTACTTTCTTCATGCGTTGCTGTAGGCCACGGGAACTAGTCTCCGCGGGAAGCGGCGATGAGCTCTTTCATGTCCTCAAGACGCTTCTTGAGAACATCCATGGATTCCTCCACCAGCCTTTGGCGCTCGATGCGAAGCATGTCATTCTCGTCCATAAGTTTCTTGATGATGACGCCGGTCCTCTTTAACAAGGCACTAGTCTCCTCCTCTTGGTCTGCACTTCGAACGATCTTCGCCCTCAGCAGGTCGCGCTCGGCCCGGAGCCTCTCATTGCCCTCCCTTAGTTGCCGAATGACACCGGTAGCCTGTTCAAACGAGGCTTTCATGTTGTCCTGCAACCTCGCCCAGCCGGAGATCTGATCCATCTGGCTATGGACGATCGCATGAATGCGCCTGTAACAGTCGTCGCCTGCCCGCGAGAAATTTTCCCAGGCCGCCGCGGTGCGACGGGACATCTCTGCTGCATTCGCAGCATGGCGGGACATCTTTGCTGCTTCCACGGAGTGGCCGCACCAGTCTGCTACATCGACGGTGTGGCGGGACCTCCGTGCTGCTTCAGCGGCGCGGCAGGACCTCTGTGTTGCTACTTCCGTGTGGCGGGACATGTTGGCTGCTTTTGCAGCGAGGCGGGACATCTCTCGTGCTTCCGCATCCATACTCGCCTCTCCCTGGTGGCAATCTCTCGACCCAGAACTCATGCTGGCCATGGCAGACGCAAGGGAAGGATGTTGAATGACTTGTTTGTTTTTGTGGATGAGGAGTTGAGGAGGAATGTGAAGTCATCTTGGCATACTAGTATTTATAACCGAGTACTAGTACGCTCCTAAGTGGGAAACCGTTTAGGTTGTGACCGATGTGAACAGGTTTGCAATTCAATATAGCATGGAGTAATTTGGAATGTGACGAGACGCAAGCTCAAAATTTATTGATGGTTCTAGTTTCGAAGTGCGGCACTATTCCCGGATGGCGTTACATGGGCACGTGTTCTCGGCCGTGGTGTAGTAGTTCTTTTTCTACTGCTGTGTACGTGCAATAACTGGCACCGCCGTATACATATCTTACGGTTAATGGGGTGTTCGACAGTAATAGCCGCGTGGCGAGCTATAGGCTAGTCTTTTTTAGACGCATTAAACCTATCTCTCGGGACTTCTTGCACGCACCATCGTGCCACCCAGAAAAACTTGTACTCTGAGTTTAGTATGTTATACAGGAAGAGAAGAGGTGCACGCATGCACTCGTCCTCTCAGACATGTGTCTCTTTTTCTCGAAAAGGAGGATGATGACCCCCGGCCTCTGCATCTGGGAGTCACACACGCAACTGTAGCTACGAATTGTAGTGTTCTCAACCATCCGACTGGATCTATCATGGATGTACCTATATACTAAAACATGTCTAGATATATCTATATTTTGACAAATGGAAGGCATGTATTGTGGAACGGAGGGAGTGCTTGTCATCAAAATGGATAAAAAGGGACATATCTAGAACTAAAATACGTCTACATACATCTCCTTTTATCTAGTACTTCTTACCCAAAGGAACTTTATATCCAACAAACACAAAATATCCGTTCGACTGTTGGAAATTACTAATCTGATGTCAAAGTAATTGCTGCATGGCCACCAAAACCCACCATTTCTTAAGCTAAAGTAGACCGAGGTAATCCCTATATTAGCATATTACTAAGATAAACAGAAGGCACTGTAGAAACATTTAGGACGTGAGCTTGTCAATCTGAATGTGGAGGGACACCAGCTTAGCCCCGGCTAGCAGCTTGGGCCGAACTATGAAGAAGGTCAGCTCTTGCACGTCAATGTCGCCGGGATCCTTGATGCTTGTCACCTCCATTTCCACCTTGATGGCGTTGGTCGTGCCTTTGGGCTCTCCCGGCGGGCCGTTCGCCCACAGCTTGGCCACGTAGTGCGGCAGTGGGGACGCCCCCGCTCTGATGCAGACGACCGACACGGCGATAGGCGTGCTGATGTCGAGCACGCCACAGACCAAGAAAAACGCACGGCCGTCCTCCTTCACGAACAACAAGAGTCGTGGCTCCGACAGTGGCACTTGCAGCTGGAGCACCTTGCCGTACTGGATCCTGTGCACGGGCATGGGATGCGCGGTGCTGATGTGGTGGTAGAGCGCCGGCGACGGGCCTTCATAGCCGCAGACGGGCACAGGGCATTTGTAGGGTGCGAGCGGACACACGCTCTGGTGATTGGCGAGCTTGTGGTAAGTGACGTAGAGCCCACATCCTTCGTGCGGGCACACCACCCTCAGCGATGAAACGATGGTGTCCACCGCCGTGTTCCGCACGTCGAAGCCACCACCGCGCTCGCACTTCTGGCACTACCGCTGGTTCCCAGGGCGCTCGACGTGGCAGTCCGCGTAGGCCAGGTGCCCTCCCTTGCACTGCAGAAATCAATCAAACATCACATCAATCAAGAAACCTGCACCTTGCTCAATCAGCCGAACGGACGAGGTGTATTCGAACCTCATACAGTGGAGGCGTCAAGGGGCGGAGGTACAAGGGGCAGTGGAGCACGGTGAGGTCCATTGAGAGCTTAGCGAGCTCCATCGTCGGGTCCTGTTCTGTTTGCATGATCTCGCCCTCCTTGTGCACAACCATCTCTTGCTTGGGCCGGGGCATTACAAAGCTTTACCGTCACATATTTTATACTCTGCGCATAACTCTCCTCCCGCATACCAAGGAAGGCAGTAGTTTGAGTTTTCTGGATAAATTTGCCCCTACGCGTGAGTAAGCTGCATAAATATCGACAGTAAATGCGCATGCAATGGTTGGCTGGTCCTCCTTCCTTTTCGCTTGAGTTGGCTTCCCCAGGCGGTCAAGCCGCATCCGGCGCTGCATGTGTTTGCCTGTAGCCATTTTCTGCTTTGGAAACTGGCATGATTAATGGGGGCAGAACTAATCGAGCGGGGGCACAGATGGAAACCAACGCGGACGCGAAGACTAATCTGAGAAAAACAAGAAAAAAGTTATACGCAAAGTAAAAGGAATTGGAGGGAGTACTACTTCAAGGTGCATTAAATCAACACATGCAAGTATGAAAAGGAGAGTCATGGCATGCATGCATGCATTGTAATTAATGCATCGGTAACCGCAAATTATTGAAATATATCGAGTGTAGTGCTTTGATGTGTCACGTCAACTCTTACATCAATGAGAAGTTTGATTATAATCTCCCTCGCGGACTTAACAGCACCTGCCTTTGGCTGTATGACAGGTTGGCCACCCACCTGTCGGGCCCACATGTCATACACGCAAAGGCAGGAGCGTCCCTCCCTCGCCCATGAGCGTGGTGGCTGGCAAGACTAGGAGAAGCTTTCTCTACACGCTCTCCCTCCCGCACGCAGTGGACATGCAGCAGTTGAATCGGTGTCAGATGGCCAGAAGCCTACTGTAGTACTCCTCTAGTGGAGTAGTACTCCATCATTGTTCGACTTCCCAAAGAGGCGAAGAGCCAAGCGCAGCCCGGACGCTCATGTGGCAGTTTCATGTGTAGAGTAGTCTAGGATAGCGTGTACCGTGCCTGTAAGCTTAAAATCGTTGGGGTCGGCTCCATGCTATGTGGCCATCTCCAAGTTTAAAAAAAAATTAAAATAGTCTTCTGGCCCTACCTGTCACCCTGGTGATTGTGGTGGGTAAATGTTAGAGGTTGCAGCAAATATATTGTACACTATGGGTCTTTCAGCCAAGTTTAGAGGCAAGCATGTGGGGCCAGTGCTATGATGTGTCGCGTCAACTTGTACAACAAGGAGAAGCTTGATTTTACTTCTACATGCCTTCTCCCTCGCCCATGCGCCCTGAGTCGAGGAGGTTGACATCGTCGATGGATGCATCTCTTCTTCTTGCCTCCTATAACCAGCACTACATCGCCTCGTGGCCTTAATGTTTTATTAGTATAGTACTCCCTCCGTTCCCGAATATAAGTCTTTCTAAAGATTCCAGCAAGTGTCTACTACCTCCGTCCTGGTTTGTAGGTCTCTTTTGTAGATTTAACTAACAAAATATTAATGTATGTCAAGAAAAATTATTTCATTGGATTCGTATTTGAACATAGTTTTCAAAAATATAATGTTTGGTGACTTGCGTGAACATTTTGTTAGTTTAATATATGGTCAAAATTTGGCAAGAAATACAATGGGGACCAATAAATCCGGACGGAGGTAGTACTACATACGAAGCAAAATGAGTGAATCTACACTCTAAACTATGTCTACATACATTTGTATATTGTATTCCATTTGAAATAGTATCTAAAAAGGCTTATATTTAGGACCACAGGGAGTATATGGCATTTTTATTCCAATCTTAACGTTTTCACTGTGAGGTGGGTAAATGTTAGAGGTTGCAGCAAATATATTGTACACTACGGGTCTTTCAGCCAAGTTTCGAGGCAAGCATGTGGGGCCAGTGCTATGATGTGTCGCGTCAACTCGTACAACGAGGAGAAGCTTGATTTTACTACTACACACCTTCTCCTCGCCCATGCGCGCGGTTGCTCGCAAACAAGGACAGGCTTTTGCTTATAGTACTTCTACAACAAGCTATCCCTCCCGCTCGCGGTGGACGGACATGCAACAGTGGATTCGACACTGTAGAAGCAGTAGTAGTAACATCATTGTTCATCTTCTCGAAGAGGCGAAGAGCCAAGCGCAACCGAACATGGCAGTTGCGAACATTGGAGCACGCATATAGCCAGGCTCTTGCATGAGACAAAATTGCTATGTGAGCGCACTATTGTACTAGTACGTACAACTACTTGCTAGTATAGCCCTGTAAACCAGAAAGGAGTATTTGCCCTTCCAGAGATTTCAACAAGTGACTAGACTACACCGGGACGGAGTACATATGGAGCAAAATGAGTGAATCTGCACCGTAAATAAATACGTAGTTCTATCGTTTTCCTCTCCAAGGTGCACAATATTGAGTGTACTGACTAGTCTCTTTTTGACATGCATTTACATTATACTATTTTTTTACACAGTACAAACACAAGCGCTCATATACACGCGCATACACTCACCCCTATGAACGCACACACGCACGGCACTATCATCTTGAAATTTACGAAGTCACTACAGGCACCTTGTCATCGACGGGAACGTCTCCTAACACGCGATAGACGCGAGTGGCAGTCGCCTCCATAGGTGCTTGAATGCCAAGGAGGGAGAGCGTAGCGGTTCCCGAGACGTTGAACGGTCAATGATGCATCCTCAATTACATGCAGAGGGAATTAATTGGGGGATAATTGATTTTATGCCCCTAGTTGGGTCACACTCGGCAGGTTTACCCCTAGTTTCCGAAAACACTTGTTCCTGCCCAAACCACTTTGCTCCTCTTATGCTTTTGCCCTTTAACCGTTTGACCATCACTTTCAAAACTTCATAAAAAATTCATACTAACTCAGAAAAATTCAAATAAGATATCAAAATGTTCACAAAAGCATCACCTATATGTGCAAGTCATTTGCATTCATGAAAAAAGTGTTGGCCAATCCCCATCTCATTTTTAGCTCAGATGATCTTAGCATGAACTTTAAAATCTAAAAAAATTCTAAAAATTCTATAAAAAATTGGTGGCAAACTTTGATCAATGTTTTGAGTGCTTGCCAAGTTTCATAAGGAAATGACATTCGTGGAAGTCGTGGAAAAAAATGACATTTTGGAGCATTAATTTTTGTTTTTTTGCCACGACTTCCACGAATGTCATTTCCTTATGAAACTTGGCAAGCACTCAAAACATTGGTCAAAGTTTGCCACCAATTTTTTTTAGAATTTTTAGAATTTTTTTAGATTTTAAAGTTCATGCTAAGATCATATGAGCTAAAGCTGAGATGGGGACTGGCCAACACTTTTTTCATGAATGAAAATGACATGCACATCTAGGTGATGCTTTTCTGAACAATTTGATATCTTATTTGATTTTTTTCTGAGTTAGTACGAATTTTTTATGAAGTTTTCAAAGTGATGGTCAAACGGTCAAAGGGCAAAAGCATAAGAGGAGCAAAGTGGTTTGGGCAGGAACAAGTGTTTTCGGAAACTAGGGGTAAACCTGCCGAGTGGGACACAACTAAGGGCACCAAATTAATTATCCCATTAATTGGAGAAGCAGAATAAAACCAGCACGATGTGAATGCAACAGAGTTTGGACTCTCATATAAAGGGGCCCCACCACTCCAATCCATCTACTCCCAAGTCTCTGCCCAACACTTCCAATCCAAGACCAAGTGACCAGAAGCCACAAGCACCTATGGAGGCGATGAACGCGAGCGGCAGTCGGCTGGGCCAAATCATCCAAGGCGCCGGCCTACGGCTCCAGATGGTGCTGGCAACCGCCGGCATCATAGCCCTCGCCAACACCGGCTTCGCCTCTCGCATGGACGACATGATGGTCAACTCCATCCGCAAGTTCACTGCCATCAAGAAGCGCACGGACGACCTTGCCATAGTGCTCCAGCCCGCGCGCCCAGGCTCCTCATTGCCTGCCACCCTCATCGGCCTCCATGGTGATGAACTCTTTCAAGCCCTGGTGGCCCTGCAGGTGCCGGAGGTCGCAACGAAGAATGTGCACCTCGAGGCCGCGCTCGCCGCACAGCGCCTCGCCGTGCAAGAAACCGTCGACATGCACATCCACGTCTACGAGGAAATAGTCTACATAGGCCACTACAAGGCAAGCGAGGACAGAAAGACGTTGGCCTTCTTCCAGCGGCTAGAATCTTTGGACACCATTGTTCAGAAGCACATCGACCTGGCCACAAAAGCCGCTGCTACTTAGGCGCCATTTGGTGGGCCGGCACCCTGAGTCGAGGAGGTGGACGTTGTTGATGGATGCATCTCTTCTTCTTGCCTCCTGTAACCAGCACTGCATCACCTCGTGGTCTTAATGTTTTATTAGTATAGTACTCCCTCGGTTCCCAAATATAAGTCTTTCTGAAGATTCCAGCAAGTGACTACTACATATGGAGCAAAATGAGTGAATCTACACTCTAAACTATGTCTACATACATCTGTATGATGTATTCCATTTGAAATAGTATCTAAAAAGGCTTATATTTAGGAACGCAGAGAGTATATGGCATTTTTATTCCAGTCGTAACGTTTTCACTGTGAGGTGGGGCCGCAGTTGAGCAAACCCAACCCTCCCACCAGGTGTCGGCCGAGTTTAGAATTAGAAGAAAGAAACGAGGGAGGAGAGCTAGCTGTAGCACGGACGCTGTTGTCAGATGGGACTCGTGTTGATAGAATAGGAGTACTGAGCACTCGTGCCTCTTTTTTTAGGGAAATATTAGTCGTATGTCTAGTAGTACCACTAGTTGGGTTCGTGCGACCTATAGCTCTCATCACTTTAGGTCTCCTTTTCAAACCGCAGCTACTCTTCACAGTACATATTTTTTCACGCATTTATCCTCCTATATGTACTACTAGGCTATTTCCACGTGCTCCCATTCGCCGACATGTGGGACATAGAGCATCTAGGTCGTAGTGCATGCAAAACTCGGAGCATATGCCGGTGTACTTTACATTTCAGACCTCATGAATTACATGCAAACCCCCACAGAAGAATAAATAAATAAATGAATTACTACATGAAATCAGATTATTTTCGTAGAAACCGGAGCACGTTCATTGAATTTTGGACATAACACGTTTATAAAAAATGACCGGACCTAAACCAGTCTAAGGGCCTCTTTGATTTTTCCGGAAAAAAAAGGGCCTCTTTGATTCGTAGGATACTGAAAACACAGGAATGGGGAAGATATGATGGCGATGAACTGAGACGAGGAGAACTCTAACTTAGTTAGAGGTTAGAGTTAGATTCTAACCCTGAACTAACTCTAAACCAAAGAGGTGTAGGGATGGCAGGGTTAGATTGACAATAAATGCTCTTTCTCAATCATTTGACTACTTTGGACCCTATTTCCTGCCAGATTTGGCGTGGCCGGCTCTTCTGTGGCCTCCTCCCGCTCACAATTAACATAAACGAACCATCTTTACAAATCAAGCATGCAAAACATGATAATTTTTACTTTGTCCATACAAATGAGATATCCCACTTAAACATACAAGTCGGCAGTCAAGCTTCACAAAAAAACACTCCATGAAACAAAGCATGAGCTAACTCATCACGGAAGTCATTCATGATAGGGAGGGAGCCCGGAGCCCCTCACGCCCCGACGGAGGAGCTCGCCATCGTCCGTCTGGAGGAAGGCTCTGTAGAGCCCAAGCCCCGGGAACCCCTCCGACGCCGGCCCTTGCGGGTTGAGGTCGACACCGGCATGGGTAGCAGGGCTGCTTGCCGCCGACTGGGAACTGAATCTTTGGGCCTCTAGAAATAATGCAAGCTTGAAACTAAAATACCTAGAAAGGTGAACTGAATCTTTGGGCCTCTAGAAATAATGCAAGCCTGAAACTGAAATACCTAGAAAGGTGAACTGAATCTTTGGGCCTCTTGAAATAATGCAAGCCTGAAACTGAAATACCTAGAAAGGTGAACTGAATCTTTGGGCCTCTAGAAAGATTTATTACCTCCTCAAGCAGCATCAAACAATTCCATGCGTGCACCACAAATCTATACCAAGTTTGATCAGGATCTACTTTTCCAAATCAGAATTAGCGCTAGAGCGAACAAGATCAATGATATGGCTGTGAGACGGAGAAGGAACAAACAAACTCACCCCTCTCGCGACCTCCCTGGTAGATGCTCCGCCGCCACGCACGACAGAGGGAGAAAAATGACCGGTGAAGGGGGAGCGGGGAGACCATCTAAGGCCGGAGGGAGAGGGCGGCCGGAGTAGGGCGGTGGAGGCCGAAAGGAGAGGGCGGTCGGAGGAGAGATAGGGCGAGCGGCGCTTGGGCGGGCGGCCCTATGTGGAACAGAGAGGAGTCGTGCGAGAGGGGGGAGTGATCTGGTGTGGGCAGGGGAGATTTTTTTAGTTCTCTTTTAGTGGGCCCGAGGATAACTAACCCAATTAGAACCTCTCCACCGGGCTAGTTTTTTTAGCTGGGTTAGAGAAAACTATCTCAAACTAACCCCTCGTGTTTCCATAATTTGAGGCTATTTCAACCCAAACTAGCTCTAACTCAGGGATCCAAATAAACATGAGTGTTACTGTACATGCTACAGTGTGGACCATAGCACATTGTTTTTTATGGCCATATCACCACATTGTTTTCTACTGCTGGTTCACAAGGCTGTCGTGGTTCGCTCTGCTGGTTCACTAGGCTGCCGTGGTTCGCACTCCTCCGACCTGAGTAGTAGTAGTACTAGTATATACCGCATCATTCGTTGCTCCTTCTTACTACTCCGACATGTGGGAGAGCCAGCATCCGGGTCGCGTGTCATGCACCAGATTAGAGCGCGGAACGGAAGGGGGGCATCACCCCGGTCGGAGTGCCAGTAATTCATGACTATATTGACTGGTCATATCACAAGTCTTTCTAGCAGTAACGCACCGCCAAATTGCACAGCCCGACCTTTCCAGCAGTATCTCTACTCTTATAAAAACAGAGTTGGTGATGATGGTGTTCCTGCCATCCTGCAATATAAGCCGTCCAATTTATATCTCACGGATAGGAAGGAAAAATGGAAATTTTGCAAAAAGATACCCACACCCACTCAACATTTGCAAATAATGCCTTCCCTTATTCATACTTTTCTCCCACAAGATAAACTACTCATACAAATGCATCTTGATGTTCCGTGCAACGCATGGGCATCTTGCTAGTGATTGAGAATCCGCCACTCGCTCACCCTCCTCGCCTCTCTGTCAACTCGCCTACCCGAAAACTGCCGTGCGTACTGCCCGGGAAAAGCCCCGCACTCAACTCTCAACTACGCGAAAATAGTTCGAGCTTGTTCGTTCTATATAAATACTTAGTGTATGTTTATTCACCTGTGGGGTTGTTCAATGAATGGAGGGGCATGGAGCATAAGTGAACAATACTAGTACTACTAGTAGTAGTAAGTAGGAGTCATACAGTAGTCACCTTAAATACTCCCTCCATCTAGGTGTGTAAGTCATCTTATGAAAACCAAATAATCCCAAAACACTTAGGCGTGGTGCATTAACTTCTACCCCATTTCTTGTTTCTTGACATATCAACCAATAAAAGATGAGGGGTGTGCATGCTTTTAATGAGTTGAGACTACAAACACGACATGCAGTGGTTAATTCATTGCATGCAATGCTATTAATTAGCAAATAAACATTAATGTCTCTAGTTTTCCCCTCCTCCTTGGTCACGGTGCACAACCTAAGATGACTTACTCACCTAGATGGAGGGAGTAGAGAGTTTCTTTTCTTTAATGCCACATACACAAATTGAAACGCTTGCTGTGGAGAGAAAAATATAATCACTCCACTATATATGTACGCAGGGGCCTGAGTGCTTGCTTTACTAGGGTTGCTCTCTTCATTCTCTTATCCTCTCCAGATATAAACAAGACAACGGTAGCGACATTTTCTCTCTTCTCACTGCTGGTCACAGATCCGGCCAGATCCCTTTGGCTGGTGTGTGTAGAGGACTAAAAGGTGCATCGTTCACGCGGTCATCGTCGCCGATGGAGGAAACCCACAGCTGCCGGAGGGGCCCGATCCGCTGCCCATGTCGTTCTCTCTAACACAGTGCCGGCTCAGGAGGTCCTCCGACCCTTCTTCCTCCCTGTCGTATTGTCCGTAGATCCGACCTGCCGCCGCCGACATCCCAGGTACCCTCAGGTATAAGTTCTTCAAAAGCGGCCTTGCTCTACTGCCCCAGCTCCCCACGTGTCTGCATGTGCATCTTTTTCTACTCCGATCAGCTCCTCCAAAGCCACCTAAATTTTTAGTATTATTAGAGGTAAAGCTACTTCATGCATTAAAATCTAGGGCTTTGTTCAAACAACGAAGAAAGAGGGGAAATTGTAGCATGAATCTAGGACTTGATTCAAAGACGAAATAATATGGTGAAAGTAATAGAGACCGGATACCCAACCTGTCTCTTGGCTGAAAAGGGAAATAATGGGAAAACACAGTACAAACTGGATAAGGAACAGATCTATTATTGGTTGAAAAAGGGATAGAAAGTGGTGGCTGGTGGACAAGTCAACATAGTATGTACAAGATTAGATTTGTTGCCCTCACATAGTAAAAGGTCTCCAGGATTAGAATTGCTGCCCTTACATAGTAAAAGGTCTCAGGATTAGATTTGCTGCCCTCACATAGTAAAAGGTCTCCATGATTAGATTTGCTGCCCTCACATAGTAAAAGGTCTCCAGGATTAGATTTGTTGCCCTCACATAGTACAAGGTCTCCAGGATTAGGTTTGCTGCCCTCACATAGCATGAACAAACTCGGCATCACCACTTTATGCCTCCTTGTAGGTACATTGTGCTGATGCGTCCACTGTCGCATGTCCTTATGCCAACCTTTTGCTTTTGTTAATGTAAGGGCGCATGTAAAATGAAGCGATCACACTGTTACCTTCGGGACATGTCTAACAAGTGTTATTGTTAATCTAATGCCTCCAGTGATAAGATGCAACTGTGTTACAAATGGCACTCCTGCTGTTTTCCCCAGTATGATAAGTAAGTTGCTCCTTTAGGCTGCTGAGTGTCCTGGTGTCCCCATGGTCCCAAGCCCTTAAACCAACTCTTTAGCTGTTGTTGATTTACTGTGTCTGGTAAACAAGCAATGCCACCATTAAAGTAATCCCATATTTGGGGAATCTCATTGTTGATCGTAATGCTTCTGGTAACATGAAGCATTGCTGACGTTTTAAAATTTCTATTGTCCTTGTGTGATTGCCATGAACATAATTAAGATGCTTCTTTTCATTTTGTATATGTTCCGTATATTCTTCTTGACCAGCAACTGTTTACTTTCTATCTTTTTGTGCAGATAGGGATGTCCATTTCACCTTGTTGCTATTGTGACCTTTTGGTGAACTGCATAAAACACTTTTTTTTGGAATGAGTGTCTTGTGTAGTTCAACTAAAATGTCACGTGGGCAACATCTCTCAATTTTGGTGGAACTGCACAAAATGGTGATTGGAGTTTCCAAAATCTCTGTCAAGTTCTGCTGGTAATCTCGTGCAACATTTTATTAGCCTTTGCAAGATGAGCCGTCACTGTCACCACAATGGCACTTTACTTTAGTGGAACTGCACAAAAGGATAAGAAAATTATAGTTGCACCTTACATGAGCTGGACAACCAACCTTAATGTTCCTCAATTTTAGTGCAACTACTAAAGAAGAACCTGCCAGCTCACGAGAGCAAGTACTTCTTGCTAGCTGAATGATGCAATCTTTGCTTCATTTCAGGTGAACTGCAGAAAAAGGCACATGAATTGAATCATGGAACTCCAGGCAGGCCTCCTACAAGTGGAGTTGTAGGTTGAGTTCAAGGAGGCCACTATTAAAGTGAAATCATGCCCTTCTTGTTTGTGTTGTGCAAACAGGAATACTCAACTACAGATGTTGTGACGGTCAAAAGCATTCGCCAAGTTCTTCGATTGTATGACATGGCTAGCCAAGATGGATTTAATCCCGATATTCACTTTATCAAAAGCCTCTAATGGGTTGGTTCTGAATCTTGCAAGCTGGGAATCAATGAGATGTGTAGGCATCTTTGTTGTACTTACTATTTGAATCTTATTTGTTGGTTCTGAATCTTGCAAGCTGGGAATCAATGAGATGTGTAGGCATCTTTGTTGTACTTATTATTTGGATCTTATTTGTTGGTTCTGAATCTTGCAAGCTGGGAATCAATGAGATGTGTAGGCATCTTTGTTGTACTTATTATTTGGATCTTATTTGTTGGTTCTGAATCTTGCAAGATGGGAAACACGGCATGATGATGCAGAGGACAACAACCATAACAAACAGTTCAATCTTGGTAGTATTATCTTTGTGAAAGTGCGACAAATGTGTTGATCGTGTGCGTCCTAAGAATAATAATTCTAATTGTCGTGCATGTTGATCCTGTGGCACTGATAGAACGAGCCAATGCATTGGTTTTTTTAAGTATAAATTTCTATTAAAGCTAATTAAATTTAAGTAAAGTGACCACTAACTCATGTTATTACAGTACCAATACAGACGTGCTCGTGAACCGACGTGTGGCAGGAGTACGTTTCTTAATGGAGGCATTTGAATGCACCGAGGGTGCATCTTCTGTCGGGCATGCAGCAGACAAGGGAGGGGTAGTAACTGTTGTCGCCTGTACACACTCAGTTTACTGTTGAATCCAGTTCCCCAAGAGCTGAAAAACAAATTGCTGCCGCAGCCTACACACTCATTCACTTGAATAGACTCCAATGGCGATCCGAGGGGTGAGCCTGCTGGATATGGACTTCAACAAGGAGTTCCCCTTTGAGTTCGTCGTTCAGTCATATGGCTGCACCAAGTTGAATGTGATGTACACCAATGACCCAGACTCGGTGAAGCTCTGCCTCGCCGAGTTCAAGCAGTACCTACAGGACGAGAAAGCACAAGGTTGCAGGACTAGGCCTTGTGCCCATCCATTCGTCTCCTGACAGGCACCAGCGGATCGCCGTTGCCCAGGTATGTGTGCGGGACGAGGTTCTCATCTACCACTTCTGTAGGGCCATCAGAGGTTCTGGAGCATTCGCCTGTTTCATCGGCAGCGTCGATTGCACCTTCGCTACGGTGGAGAGAAGGAAGAACGCGACGATTCAGCCATCTGGTGCAACAAGCTTGTCGACATCCAGAAGCAATACAAGATCATCAGCAACGGGCAGGAGAAGGACTTCATGGTTGACCTCGCTGAGACCATCATCGACCCCTGAAATGCCAACATGAAAGAAGACAATAATACCAAGGACCTGAACACGTGGGAGGTACCTCTGAATCTAGCCTACATAACCTACACGCCCAAGGACGCATACGCATGCTACGACATGTATAGGCAGATCTTGGACATGAGGGCGTGTCTGCTTCCCGTAACCGACGAGTACACGGACAGCCGCAGCGTCATGATGAAGCATGCCAAGAAGGTCTGGATGTTGTACTTTATCTGTTTAAAAGCACCTTTATCATCTAAGTGTTTCATGCATTAGCATGTGTGTCGTAATTATCTGTTTTGTTCGAAATATTTCTTTAAGAACCCATTAACCTGACTGCTTTTTTTAGTGGCTATTTGCTTATGTATGTAACTAGTTCACTTGTCCGTTGAAAAAACTAGTTCACTCGGCTGCCATGCTTTGAATCTCCTTCCTCCCAACATATTCCCCTCCTCAGGTGGACCCAGCAGGTCCCTGAATTTTCTTCCACTTTCTTTTTCGATGTAAACTGAGTTTTCTCCTAGTACTTTTCCCTAGAACCAACTCAACTGTCCCACGTCTAGCCTAAATAATAATAATACCCCACGTACTATTAACTCATCAAATTTAAATGATATTTTGTTTCGTAAGTTGAAAGTTCTTACAAAATAATAATAATAATTGTTTATATATAACTTGGCAAGTTAACTCCTAGTGATTGCGTACATAAGCTTGCAAAGATTTTACTGATCAATGCAGTAATAGACGTGCAATCATGTGTTTATGTTTTTATAACATTTCTCTGTCTAGCCCAACATGATATTTTCACCCAGCCCAGCAAGTCCGCAGATTTCGAGAAAAATGCAAATGGGATTTAAATTCTACCATATGTAAATGGGCTACATAGATGCTACATCATTGTTTCACCCAGCCCACCAAATGGACTAAAAAAACAAATGGACTGGCTGACATGTGGGCCAGTAGGTCGTAGCCTAAGAAGGTGTTGGATTTACATCCAACGCCCGACATTCTTCTTCAATCTCTCATCTTCTTCCCCTAGCGCTGCCGGGACCGCCTGCTCCAGCCTTCGGCGTCCAGCGGCGTTGTATTGCGCTTGTCGTGGAATTATCACATTAGATGTCCTAGTGAAAGGACTTAGTCATGGAGCCATCGTGACGGGTTAGCTTAAAGGGGTTAAACCGGGCAAAGGACACATGGAGTTTATACTGGTTCGGCCCCTTGCGGTGAAGGTAAAAGCCTACGATCCAGTTGGGGTGTTTTTGATGTGGTCTCGATTACCAGGGAGCAAACACGCTATGCCTGGCTCTCGAGTTGTTGTTTCTTGTCCCTGAACCGCCGCCGGGTTGTCCCTATATATACATAGGTTGGTGCCCGGGCCGGTTTACAGAATCCCGAGGCTGGCTCATAGAAGTGTCCGGCTCGGTTTCTCCTTTCCCTGACTTACGACACAAGTTACACATCTATGGCGGTTTACCACTATGGGCCCTAATCCGCCATCGGGCTCTGGGCCTCTAAGTCTTCATGGTTGAAGCGCCATAGCCTTCATCTTCATGGGCTCTTGCATGGGACGCCTTGTGAGTTAACCCAGCCCCTCCTGGGCGGTTTAACTCAGTAGTCATATCCCCAACATTAGGCCCCAGATTGATTTGAACCTGTTCATGTCAATCTTCAACTTATAAAGATTCTGACTTGAATGTCCTTGTGTTGTCCTTGTAAACCGCCGTGACGTCATCTTCTCGAGTCGTCTTAAACCGCCATGATGTCATCTATGTAAAAAAACTCATAAATATTTCCTTTTTTATTAATTGATCTCCAAAGATCGAGGCGACAGTTGTGTCCCATTCTCTGTTTCAGGCTCCTCGATTCTCGCGCTTGCCTTACTTATCCATTCGCCTTATAAATAGGCCCAGGGGTCGTTTCTCTTTTCCCCGTTGCCTCTTCTTCTTCCTCGCGACTCCGAAGAGCTCAAGCATCACCGCCGCCATCGACCTTTGCATCTGCACCAACTAGGCGGCTACATCAACCTGTTCTTGACCAGAAACACTGCGACGCTCTTCCGCTGCCCCGGAGCCCCAATAAGTTCTCCTCTTCCCAACTTATCAGATCTGCATTAGGGTTTCGGTGTTCATCCGTGTTCATCAGTGTTTATCCTCGTTCGTTGCTTCTCCATTACTATCTTATTAAGTCTAGAAGAGTTTGTCATCTTCCTTTTGCGGCCGAAACTGTAGCTTTAGTTACCTCACCATAGTATCTCTTTGTCCCTGGATAGATCCCATCTGGACTTTTGGTGTTCTGCCATCGCCATTTTAGGGCTCAGAAAATTTTCTTTATTGAACCGCGGTAGATCCAAAACTATAACACCATCTTGTGAAACCTGTTTCTTCAGTACTAAGTAAATTTCAGATCTGCTTCTTCCAGTGTAGGCGGTTTAACTCTTAGAAACTGATAATCCGCCAGGTACCATTAGCCCTCACTTAAACCGCCAACTTTTACCTGAACATTAGTATCCGATTTAACATGTGTATATGCTTTGATTAAATCCCCCGGTTTGACACCGGTTTATGCATATCAATCTTGAACCGTGAACCATTACTTGAACTTCCTTTACAACTTGTTATCAAAAATGGACAAACAGTTCTCTTTTTGTAATTGGGTTCCCTCCCGGATTAAAGAAGAGCAACTTACTGGATATGTTGTGACTGGCGCCTTAGCCAAGAAGGAGGTCATTCATTGGAGAGTTCCTGGTGCTGAAAATCCTCCTGAACTCAAGATGGAGAAGTGGCTGTGTTTATGCAGCATCTGGATCAAGGTTTTAGCCCTCCCGGATCAAAAAAATTCCATGATGTACTTGCCAGTTTCCAACTCCAGCCTCAAGATATTGGACCAAACTCTGTGTCCAATATTTTCAACTTACAAGTATTTTGTGAAGTTTATCTGCAAGAAGAACCAACTGTTGAACTGTTCAGAGACTTCTTCCACTTGAACCGCCAAGCTGAATTCACCGACGGCCCCAACACTGAACTTGGCAGGGTGTCAATTCAGAAAAGGAAAGAAGTCAATTTTCCTCATGCCAAACATCACAGCCACCCCAAAGATTGGAATCAGACGTGGTTCTACTGCCGGGACACTGCTCCTGCTGATGAAAATCCTCTCTCGGGTTACCGTGCTCACCGGCTTAGTAATGAACATCCACTGCCTCAACGCCTGACTGCCAAGGAGCGAATGAAATATGCCACACAAATCTCTAAGGTTCGAGCTTTTATGGCAAATGGTTTGACCGGTATCGATCTTGTCCGTTGCTGGGTCTCATGGAGTATATTGCCTTTAAGCCGTCATTCCGGTTTAATGTGCGAGTATACCGGACATGTGAAAGATCCTCAATGTTATATTGACATTCAATTTACTGATGATGAGATTACTGAATCCGTCAAGAAGATACTAGATGAACCGGTAGCTGAATGCAGCAAAACTGGGCTGCGTCCGTTCTGCGCTCTCCATAAACCGCCAGCTGTAAGAATTGCATTTTTTTCTGTTTTAATACGCCTTGTTTTGACACTTTCTGATAGCCTTTTTGCATACCTTTGCAGAGCAATGATCCATTTTGGAAGAGGAAAACGCAGGACAAACCGGCCAAAGCTAAAGACAAACCGGTGAGAGCGCCTCGGTCAAGTCCAAGGTTACCAAGAAGTCTGCCAAGAAGAGAACCGTCGAGTCCCCTGATCCGGCCGAAGATGTTGACGACTCAGATGAAGAGGTAGAACTTGATTCACTTGGTTCACTTTTCATGCACCTTATTCACAATGACCATTATTAGGATGATGCGGAGGCAAGCCGTGCCGACCATGTAGAGGTAATTTCCCTTTCCTCCGATTCAGATCATGTGCCGGTACAAAAACTCCGTCGCGCAGTCTGGAAAGTAATATAGTCACATCCTCTTGCTCATTTGGATCCACACTTTTCTGTGAAGACACAGCAACATGAGGCTCATCGCACAACCCGGCACAATGGTCAACACGTTACATCCTCCAGTTTACCGGATACTCCGATTCGCAAACACCGACCAGAGGTCTCTTGTACTTCCAATACATCTTATCCCAAGGCGTGTTGCTTTTGATATCCTCTTAATCCGTCTGATTCAAATTATCAGGGAACTTCCCTTTCCTCCTCCGGTGATTCATCGACCACACAGATGCCTGCACTCAAGATCATCCCTGGGTAAGTGCAATATACTTACTTTATATGCTGCTCTGGTTTACTATACTAATGATTGTACTTTACTATTTTCAGTGCCAAAGGCAGACTTAGCAAGAAAGCCAAATTCACTATTCCAATTGATGATAATCAGACCCTTGAATCGGAGAAGACCCTGAACCTCATGACCTGGATACCGATGTTGTTCAGGAAGATCCAGTACCTCCAGTTCAAGATGCTTTTGTTGAACCGGATGAGAGTAATGTTATGAACCAGCCTACTGATCCGCCAAGTCCAGCCAATGATGAAGACCATCCGCCAAGTCCAACCAGGAATACTAATATTCCAACAAGCTCAACCAAAGGTGGTGATGACGATGTTGTGATTACTGGTACTGGTCATACCATTCCTGGTAACCCGGTTGCCTTAGCGAAGCATACTGCCAAGGAAGAAGTTGCTGCTATGGGCAAAGGCAAGTGGAAGACTGATTTAGCCAGATGTGCTAACCTCAGTGCTCAGGAACTCCATTCTGGATTTCTAAACCGCCTGTACTCAAGTCGTGACTATGAAGCCGGTTTAGTCAACTTGATGAAGGAGCGCTATGAGGTAATTCTTGCTCGAACCATTTCATAAAACTATTCTTTTGCTTCATGTCTATTCCAGTGTAGCCCCCAAGGGCCGGTTTTATCTTCTTGACGATGAACCGGTACTTGAATATGAAAAACTTCAACTGTGTAGCCCCCAAGGGCCGGTTTATCTTCTTGAAGATGAAACGGTACTTTATGTTGCAAAGTTTATCCTTGTTGAGTTCCTTCATATCCAGTTTATATCATCAAATAAGCATTAGCCCCCAAGTGCCAAGATGAATACTTGTATTGAGCCTTGGGACTTTAAAATACCAGCTTGAGAAAAACAATCCGCATTAGCCCCCAAGTGCCAAGTGTATAACTTGTTATGTGCTTGGGACTTTGAAAAAAGTACTATCATCTTAATATCCGCCTTTTGCAGGCTGACTTAACAAGCAAAGATGCCCAAATCACCGATCTCCAGGAAAACATTAAGTCCCAGCAAGCTGCAACCTCAAAAGCCACAGATGATTTGAAGGCCGCTTTGACGTCCATGGAACAATTGAAGGATGGCTTCAAGAACGAGCGGGCAAGCTGGGAGACTAAAAAGGCCGCTTTGCTGAAACGCGCTGAAGATGCTAAAGCGGCACTTAAACCGGTAGCAGAAGAGCTGAGTGGCTTAAAGCAGCAAATTGATGCGATGACTTCTGCTATCTTTGGTAAGTACTCTTTTTCAGCTTTTTAGGAAACATCTTTGATCATGCCGGTTTAACAGTAATTTCTTAAACCATTGCAGGTAGTCGTATTGCTCATCTTGGCTCAGATATGCGGAAAAAGTTGAAGGCTGCCTACACATTGATAGAGCAGTTGTATACCGGCGCTCAACGGGTTATCCGCGCAGCCTCATACAATAAACCGCCGCCAACCTTGATCAAGGATACATTGCCAGACTATCCATGACTCCTGCTCAGCTAGAACAATTAAAGAGGTCTGTTGCAAGGGCTGGCGCTTTATGTGCACTCACTCGGGCCAAAGCTTGGATAGCTGATCTTGATCCGGAGGACATTGGAAATGGCTATCCTAGCCAAACAACAGACGGGTCAGACTTTGACAATGATGCCCTTAAAGCTTTGACGAAGGAGATGCGCCCTCTTGCGAGCAGATTAGCCGAAGAAATTGACTTGTCTGTCCATCGGTCCAACTATGATGCAAATAACAAACGGATTGATGCATCTGTGAATGAAGTGCAGAATCTTATCCCACCAATCCGTAAGCATACTTATGCCCCTGACATTGAACCGTCAGATCTTATAAGTGATGAAGCTGTCTTCCGAGCTTTGTTTGGAATTGACTGGGCAAACATTGACTTCCAGCCAGTGGATGGGGAGGAGGAGGGTGAACCGGTGCAAGATGATCCGTCAACTTCACGTCAACCTAGTGACGAATCGTAGACCGTCGGTCGGTTTAATTTCCACAGTCTGTGTTTTGTGCAACAAACAATCATTATTTTGGGCATCAAAGCGCCTTATAATAGGATAGTTGAAATACTTTGATCTGCTGCCATCGTGCACTGCTTCATGACATTGTTTAATCCGCCATCATTATTGCTACGCTTGCTTATATACCTTGCTAATTTCATGCAATCCTTGTGTCTGCATAAAAAGAAGTTGTCCTAACGGTTTACCGCCGGACAGGTCATAATGCCCAATACAAAGCCTGGTTTATAACCAAGGATATCAAAATATGAAATAGATCATACCTGTGATATTACATCATACTGTTGGCTTACCAACTTGATTATAGTAAGGGTGAGAACCCAAATCTTGAGCATTGATAACTCCCACCATGCAGTGCTGGTGTATAATAAGTCATACCGGGTTACAATGAACACCGGATGATCATCCTGGCGACATGTAGTCAAAGACAGATCGGGTTAAGAAACACTGGTTTAAAATTGAATGTGGTCTGTCAACTTGTAGTTGATAGCCAAGCCGGGTTAACAAACATCGGGTTAATTTGATGACTTATAGTCATGCCAGGTCAATAGACTTCAGTTCAACATAAAATTTTATGAAAGAAAAAATCTTGACAAAGGCAAATAAAACCGTGTAGTGGGGGCTTTTCAAGGGCTGCCAGGCCCAAATTTGAGGCTTTTCATGGGCTGCCAGGCCGCTGAGTTAAACCATTTTGCAAAGCCTTTCAAGATGGGCCTCCAACTAACCAATCGTCGTTTTAACTTTGACAAGTTCAGGGTCTGTATAAGATTGACTTGTCAAACGTTTGGCGGGTCATGCCAGGATTACCTGGATAGGAGTGGCTTACTTTATGAAGGCGGGTTAACCCGGGGGTTTTAGGTGAATACACCAGGCTTTCCAAGCCGTGCTTGATAGCATATTACAAGGGTTCTTTCAAACTCTTTGTTGCATTGCACAAAGAGCCCCCAAGTAACTTTGTGAGCTGTGCTCAATGGGTACCTATGTTTGAGCTGTGCATAGCAACCAGACTCTCTTTGGCCCCTTGGGTGTGAAGCTCCCAAGCTATAGTGTGGTGTGATAGCCGGATTGATGGATAGAACTCCGCTTTGTCAGCTGAAGCCCCCATGTCACCAAAAGCTATTGGAAAAAACAGCAGAGGCCCTGCTTATAGCAAGGATGCCGGTTTATTATATTGATCATAATATATACATTGTCAAAATATGTACATAAGAGGAGCCTATGGCTCAAGTGTAGTAAGGCTGAAGGAGAGCTATGTTCCACGGCCGCCGGGTCTCCTCCTCAGATTTGCGTGAGTCTGCGTGCTCTCGAACATCGATGAGGTAGTATGATCCGTTGTGCAGATTCTTGCTGACCACAAAGGGCCCTTCCCAAGGTGGGGATAACTTGTGCATATCAGTCTGATCCTGGATGAGCCGGAGCACTAAGTCGCCTTCCTGGAAGGTTCTTGTTTTAACCCGACAATTGTGATAACACCGCAGGTCTTGCTGATAAACCACCGAACGAGCCAATGCCATGTCCCATTTTCATCTAACAGGTTCAGTGCTTCTTGACGCGCCTGCTTGTTGTCCACTTCAACATAATTGGCAACCCGGGGTGAGTCATGACGAATATCACTTGGGAGGACCGCCTCTGACCCGTAAACCATGAAGAAATGTGTATAACCCGTAGACCGATTGGGGGTGGTGTTTATGCTCCATAACACAGAAGCTAATTCCTCCACCCAACAACCCGGCGTCCTTTTCAAAGGAACCATAAGCCGGGGCTTGATACCCTTTAAGATTTCCTGATTAGCTCTCTCAGCTTGACCATTAGACTAGGGGTGGGCCATTGATGACACATCAAGCCGGATGTGCTCTCTTTGAGAGAAGTCCTCCATCTCACCTTTGGAGAGGTTTGTGCCATTATCTGTGATGATGTTGTGTGGAAAGCCGAACCGAAAGATCACCTTCTTGATGAATTGAACCGCCGTGGCTGCATCACACTTACTTACTGGCTCCGCTTCAACCCATTTAGTGAACTTGTCAACTGCCACCAATAGGTGTGTCTTCTTATCTTTGGACCGCTTAAAAGGTCTTACCATATCAAGCCCCCAAGTAGCAAACAGCCAAGTGATTGGAATCATCCGCAGCTCTTGAGCCGGAACATGAGCTCGGCGTGAAAACTTCTGAGAAGCATCGCATCGCTTTACCAGGTCCTCAGCATCAGCATGAGCCGTCAACCAATAGAAACCATGACGAAAGGCTTTAGCAACCAAGGATTTTGAACCGATGTGGTGACCACAATCTCCTTCATGGATTTCACGCAAAATCTCTTGGCCCTCCTCGGGAGAATCACAATGCTGGAATACGCCTGAGACACTGCAATGATGTAACTCAAACGGCTGATAAACCGGCTCAAGGCTGCAATCCGACCCGCCAGACGCTGAACATCATTGATACACGCCGGTTTAGCCAGAGACATAATATCCTTGATTTTTTCCGGATTGGCCTCAATGCCCCTGTTAGACACGAGGAAACCTAAGAGCTTGCCTGCCGGAACACCGAAGACGCACTTGGCCGGATTGAGCATCATTTTATACACTCGAAGATTGTCAAAGGTCTCCTTCAAGTCTTCAATCAATGTCTCCTTCTTCCTGGACATGACCACAATATCGTCCACATAAGCATGAACATTGCGCCCAATTTGAGTATGAAGACAATTCTGCACACAGCGCTGATAAGTCGTCTGGGCACTCTTGAGCCCGAAGGGCATAGAAACATAGCAGAAGGCTCCAAAGGGAGTGATGAAAGTTGTTTAATCCTTTTCCTTAACCGCCATCTTGATCTGATGATAACCAGAATAAGCATCCAAAAAACTCAAATGCTCACAACCCGTCGTAGCATCAATTATTGGATCAATACGAGGGAGAGCAAAGGGATCTGCCGGACAAGCTTCGTTTAAGTCCGTGTAATCCACACACATGCGCCAAGTGCCATTCTTCTTAAGCACTAGCACTGGATTGGCCAGCCACTCTGGATGAAAAACTTTAACGATAAACCCAGCAGCCAATAGCCGGGCTACCTCTTCACCAATGGCCTTGCGCCTTTCTTCGTTGAAGCGAAGAAGAAACTGCTTAATCGGTTTAAACTTGGGATCAATATTGAGATTGTGCTCAGCGAGTTCACTCGGTACACCTAGCATGTCAGAAGGCTTCCACGCAAAGATGTCCCGGTTCTCACGGATGAACTCGATGAGCGGGCTTTCCTATTTCGGATCCAAATTAGTGATGATACTAAACTGTTTAGACGAATCACCAGGAACAAAGTCAACAAGTTTAGTCTCATCAGCCAGTTTAAACTTCAGGGTTGGGTCATGCTCTGTGGTGGGCTTCTTCATAGAAGTCATATCTGCCGGATCAACATTGTCCTTGTAGAACTTTAACTCTTCTGCCGCACAAACCGACTCAGCATAAGCCGCATCACCCTCTTCACAATCCAAAGCGATCTTATGGCTCCCATGTACTGTGATGGTCCCCTTATGACCCGGCATCTTGAGCTGCAGATAAACATATGCCATGAACCTTGCATAAGCCGACCGTACAAATAGGGCATGATATGGGCTCTGGATCTTTAATACCTCAAAGGTTATGGTGTTTGATCTGGAATCATGATCATCTCCAAATACCACCTCCAGATTTATCTTACCAACTGGGTATGCCGATTTACCTGGTACCACTTCATGGAAAACAGTGTTCGACGGTTTAAGATTTTTATCCATCAATCCCATGCGCCGAAAGGTTTCATAATATAAAATATTGATACTGCTCCCTCCATCCATCAGCACCTTGGTGAACTTATAACCTCCAACCTGAGGCGCCACCACCAAAGCCAGATGACCCGGATTGTCAACCCGTGGTGGATGATCCTCTTTGCTCCATACAATGGGCTATTCGGATCAACGTAAGTAATGTGGTACTGCCATTTCAACAGCGTTTACTCCCTCTTGTGAAGCTTCTGATCACGCTTGCACAAACTAGTGGTGAAAACATGATACTACCCACTATTCAATTGCTTCGGGTGACTCTGATAACCCGACTGCTACTGATTTCCCTAATTACTCTGTTGATTATAACCACCCTGGTTATTCTGATTGCCCTGGTTGCCTTGATTGCCTTGATTGCCTTGATTGCCCTGGAATCCGGAATTTGAACCGCCACCACCATAACCCGGGCCATGAGATCCTGAACCGCCGGATGGGCCCTGATCATACCAGAAAAGATCAGAGTTTTTGAACTCCCGCATAATGAAACAGTCCTACCAAAGGTGTGTGGCTGGAACCTCCTTCGTCCCGTGCTTCGGGCAAGGCTGATTCAACATACGCTATAGATTCATACCACCACCGCGCTGAGGTGGTTTACCTTTACGACGTTGATTATTTCCCTGCACATTGGTGTTAGGCACAAAATCTGAATTGTCCGCTTTACGTTTATCGTTGTTACCGTTGCTCGCCGGGTTAGGCTGCTATCCCTTGGTGTTGCCGCTCTTATTTCCCTTCCACGGCTTCTCCTCGTCAGACTCGGGATCCTTGGTATTATCAGAGTCAGCACACTTAACCAGATCCCCCATGAGTGTTCCCATATCATTGCAGTGACGCTTCATCCGCCCCAACTTGAGCTTCAAAGGTTTGAACTTGCAATTGTCTTCCAATGTTATGATTGCTGAGTCTGCATTAATGCGGTCAGATGAATGCAAAATCTCAGAAACCCGGCGTACCCAATGGGTAGTCGATTCACCCTCTGCTTGAACACAAGCGGTCAGATCAACAATTGACATCGGTTGCTTGCAAGTATCTTTGAAGTTATTGATAAACCGGCTCTTCAACGCCTCCCATGACCTAATTGAATTGGGTGGTAATTTCTTTAGCCAAGTGCGATTTGTTCCTTCTAGCATCATAGTGAAGTACTTAGCACACACCGCTCCATCCACATCCAGCATCTCCATGGCCATCTCATAGCTTTCTACCCATGACTCGAGATGTAAATCAGCAGTGTAATTGGGTACTTTCCGACGGCCCTTAAAATCCTTGGGTAACCGCAAATTGTGCAGGGCTGGTGTGAGACACGACACTCCCAAAGTGGTAAAGGCAACCCCTGGCTCTATTGTAGTGGTCGGACGAATTGGCATAAGCTGGCGCTCCATGTCTTGTGCAGTCAATCCGGCGCCGCGACGCGCTCGTCCTTGGTCCACTAAATCCTGTGCTTTGTTCCTTCCCCCTGCCGGGTTAGGCCTCCGTGGCGGATGATGATTCCGTCCACTTCTTGATACAGCTGGCTCTTCAACACGCATGTTGTAACTCCGGCTTGGACGAGGGGTAGAGTGTATCATGTCCCGACTGTACGAATAAGCCTGTTGCTGAACCATTGCTGTCTGGAGTAAATCCCTAGCCCGTCGTGTCTCAATCGCCGTGGGGGAGTCACCTTCCATCGGAATAGCAGTCAACCATGACGCTGCAGCAATCATGTTGTCCAATGGGGTGGGAAAATGACCCGATGGCGTCGGTGCGTATTGAAGCGGATCACGATTCTGCTGAGGCGGACCCATCATGCCCGGTTGATCCGGCGCTCCTGTCCTGGGTGCTTCAATCCGATTCAGCACGGGCGGGTTGCTAGTGCCCACTCCTGGCGTGTTAAAAAGATTCCTTCCTTTGTAAACCGACGGCAGACGAGATTGGTGCCTTCTTCTCATCACCTCGTTTGAAGCGTTCTGATCCAACATAAGCCGATAAGCCTCCGCATGAACTGGTTGTGCCTCAGCATTTAAAGCGGTTCGTTCCTCGACCATCCTGGTCTCCTCAGCAGCCATGTCCTCCTTAGCCTGAGCTGTCTGATCTCGCAACTTTCTGACTTCCGTATTATACTCATCCCGATTTTCGGGACTAACTTCAGCAGCCATCAATATTGCTAAAGCATCCAATAATCCGGGCAAGACTTGAACCGGCGAGCGCACAGGGCCACCTGCCCCAGCTGCTGATTCGGAGATTATCGCTGCTGCTGTTGAAGATTGTGGTGCGGGTTGCGTGCCAGCCATGAAGATTGCAACCCGGTTTGGCGGTTCAAAGGGGTCCGGAATACTGCTGCCATCGGAATACCCCCCAAACAGGCCATCCTGAACTTGATACAAAGACTCGGTCTCACCGGTAGATGACTCGCCATCGGAGTAGGCAGCCGTCTCACCGTCGGGCACTGGTTCAGATTCAATCCCATGGATACATCCTACGAACACATGCTTCATGGCGGGCTGAATCCGGGCAGGACTCGCACGCTGAGCCGTCTCGATGAGGTCGGTGCAGATGTCCGGCTCAGGGCCCGGTTCGCCGATCTTGCCGATGAAGAAGTGAATTCCTCCGAAGGGGACCTAGTACCCGTACTCAATTGATCCGGCATCGGGGCCCCACCCTGCATCGTCGATGTAGAGCTTGCTGCGACAACTCTTAGTCATCCGGCCCACTGCGTATCCCTTAAGCCCTTCGAACTTGCCCTCTAAGAACTTGAAACCATCGTGCCCCACGGTGGGCGCCAACTGTCGTGGAATTATCATGTTAGATGTCCTAGTGAAAGGACTTAGTCGTGGAGCCATCGCGATGGGTTAGCTTAAAGGGGTTAAACCTGGCAAAGAACACAGGGAGTTTATACTGGTTCGGCCCCTTGCGGTGAAGGTAAAATCCTACGATCCAGTTGGGGTGTTTTTGATGTGGTCTCGATTACTAGGGAGCAAACACGCTATGCCTGGCTCTCGAGTTGTTGTTTCTTGTCCCTGAACCGCCGCTGGGTCATCCCGATGCCCGGGCCGGTTTACAGAATCCCGAGGCCGGCTCATACAAGTGTCCGGCTCGGTTTCTCCTTTCCCTGACTTACAACACAAGTTACACAACTATGGCGGTTTACCACTATGGGCCCTAATCCGCCATTAGGCTCTGGGCCTCTAAGTCTTCATGGTTGAAGCGCCATAGCCTTCATCTTCATGGGCTCTTGCACGGGACGCCTTGTGAGTTAACCCGGCCCCTCCTGGGCGGTTTAACTCAGTAGTCATATCCCCAACAGTGCTCCTCAGCAAAATGCTACCCCACCAATGGCCAGGCCATCCTTCCACTCCGCACCTCCTGTTATTCTCTGTCGAATGTAGGCCCACCCCGCACCCGAACCAGTCAAGTTTCCCACTCCTCTCCGTCTGCGACTCCATTGCCGCATCTTCCCCATCTCCGGGTCATTCCAGTCTGGGGCCTCGTCGTCGTTCACCGCCTCGGTGCGCTCGGCGTGGCGTGGTCAACATACGAGAGTCGTTGGAAGAGGACTGTACATGGAGAGCCTGACAGCTGGGACCCACGAGGTCAATGGTGGCAGGAAAGGAAAGTTCCTCCTTATTACACACTATTACGTGGACTGTATGTGGGAAGGGCTTCTGTATTTTGCAAAAAAAACGTTCCCCCCGCTGACAGGTCGGACCCACCAGCTATCTTCGCTCGCAAGGAAGTGCCTCCTTATTACGCACAAAAAAATGAATACCCCCCTGCTAGATGGGACCCACCATAGTGGGTGGCTGACTTGTGGGCCTACTAAGTTGACGGGGACGGAGGGCTTTGTCAACTTAGTCAATATGAACGATTCTAGCTCCAGTGACTGTACGATGTCCATCCAACGGCCATAGTGCTTCTTCAACCTCTGGTCTTCTTGCTCCAGCCGCCCAAAGCAACGCCGGTCGTGCCGCATGCTCCTGCCTCTCGTGGCTGGCTGTGATGTCGCGGAGGCCTCACCGCCCCTACTACTCCCACCGTTGGCCCAGGGCATCCCTCTACTCACCCACACCCCCTGTTATTCTGCGGCGACGGCAGCCTCACTCCGCAACCGAACCAGTGAACCCTCGTACTCCTCTCCGCGTGGGCATACACTGCCGCGTCTTCCCCGGCTCCGTGTCTTCCCCTTCCTAGGCCTCGCCGTCGTCCACCGCCTTGGTGCTCTCGGTGCGGCGTGGTCAATGTGGTCAACGACCAACTTCCATCGGAAGAGTACTGTACATGGAGAGGCTGACAGCTGGGTCCACGGTCACAGCCTAGTTTTTTTTTGTGATTTGCCAAGTAAGTCGCTTTGTCAGGCCTGTTGGGCTGCAAATCTTTCAGGACGAGGAGAGCTTCATTCGGCTGGCCGACAAAATGGCCTATCAATAATGAGAAATGGGTTGTACATTTTAAAAAACATCAAACTGGCAATTAGTTTCAAATTTCTTTTTTTCATTTCGAGATTTTAAATTGCATTGATTTTTATGTGTGGACAATTTGTTGGATTTTATATTGATATACATTTACTTTTAAAATCAGTTTGAATGTGACTCGAAATTTCGGGATTAAAAACAGTTCGGACCGCACCGAAATATGCAAAATTTCGTATAATTTTTTAACCGTGGCCAGAATATGGGCTGTAATGCTAACAAAAAGAATATGGGCTCCAAAAAAACCTTAAGAATTAGCAAACGGGCTGTAAATTATTAGAAATAATGGCAGATGGATTGTATGCTATTTTCCACAGATTTGAGGCTTTCCTAAAAAAAAAGGTTGCCGCACAAGTTGTGACAGTTGGATTTCCATCCAACGGCTGTCGTGCTTCTTCAATCTCTGCTCTTCCTGGTCAGCTGCTCAAACAAGCGCCGGCGGGGCTGCCTGCTCCCTCCGCCCCGCGGTCGGCTGCGCTGCCGCGCAGGCCTCACCGCCCCACCGTACTCCCATTGCTGGCCTAGCCATCCCTCTACTCACCCACACCTGCTGTTATTCTCCGGCGACGGCAGACGAACCAGTAAACCCTCATATAGTCGTACTCCCCTCTGTGTGGGAAACAACTGCTGAGTCTTCCCTGCCTCCGACTCGTTCCCTTCCTAGGCCTCGCCGTCGTCCACCGCCCTGGTGCTCTCGGTGCGGCCTGGTCAACATGGTCAACGACCGACATTCATCTGAAGTGGACTGTACATGGAGAGCCTGACAGCTGGGTCCATGGCCGCAGCAAGGAAGTGCCTCCTTATTACGCGCAAAATAATTATTCCTCCACCTGACAGCAGGGACCCACCGGACGGGCCACCGTATTTTGCGAAAAAAACGTTTCCCCTGACTGCTGCGACCCACCAGCTACATCTTCTTACGCAAGGAAGTGCGTCTGGGCAAGAAAAAACGATTCGCCCCCCTGACTGTTGGGACCCACCAGCTACATCTTCGCACGCAAGTGCCTGACAGTCGGGACCCACCTGGTCGAGGCGTACGTAGCGTTGTCCTTCTAGTCGCGAACATGTATGTACATATATACTGGTCGATGTAGAGGTGCGCACATGTCGAAGTAGAGGCGCGCACGTAGCATGTACACGTACGTACAGCGGCCAGTGTGCAAGAAAGAAAATACGGCCACGTACATACATACGGGCGGGGTCTCGAATGCCTACTCGTGCATATATACGTACGGCCAGGGCTCGTGTACATGGCTGGGTCGGAACGGAGAAACATCGTCGTTGTCGTGTTCATGGGGAGGCAACAGAATGTGTCGTGTTCATGGGCAGGCAACGAAATGCGTCGTGTTCACCGGGAGGCATCAGAACGCATGGGAGCCAAACGACTTGGATGGAACAGGCGATGGAAACGACGCCTGGCGTACCGCAGAACGGAGGAAATGACCTTGTGTTCGATCGGCCACGTTCGAAACGGGATCATGTTCATCGGGAGGGGTCTGGCATACCGCAAACCGAGGAAACGGACCTCCTACGGTTGAAACGGGGGTCCTGTTGATTGGGAGGGGTGTGGCGTACCGCAAAACGGGACTCCATGGGATACTGTTCATCTCCACCGTCGACATCCTCCAGCCTCCACGGGATAATGTTAATCCACCGTCGACCTCCTCCAGCCTCCACCTGCGACTGTTCATCCACGGGCTCCTGTTCATCCGGCCTCCACCGCGTGCTACTCCACCGGCTACTGTTCAACCACCCCTCTCCACGGGCTCTTATTCAACCACCCCTCCACGGGCTACTGTTCATCCACCCCTCCACCGTCTACTGTTCATCCAGCCCTCCACGGGGTCGTCCTGTTCATCCAGCCCTCCACGGTGGTCCTATTCATCCAGCCCCAACCGGCTGAATCGATCGGGGTCCTGTTCATCCACCCCCACCGCTCAATGTTCATCGAACCCCCCCTGCAATGCTCACTATCCATCCAAACCCCCCTGCAACACTCACTCTTCATCCAGAGGCAACATCGATCAGCTTCAGTTAGCAGCAGTAGTGAAGGAATCGCTTGATCGCTCGGGTTCAGTAAGGTGTAGCCTGCAGTGCAACCGCTCACGTTCAGTTAGAGCCCAACGCCTCGCTCGGGGTCAGTTAGAGCCAACGCCTCGCACACATGCGCGTACGTGTACGAGAGAAACGCGCATCGCTCGGCCCCCGACCACCACCGTAACCGGGAACTCGCTGAAATTTTCCTCGCCCTCGCTTCTACCACGGTTTTTTCCATCATGGACGGCCCAAAGAATGTCATGCAACTGCGTCTCCGGCCCGCCCAGGACGAAAAGTCCATTTTCTGTCATGATTTTTTGTCATAGAAGTAGGATCCCACCACATCTATGATGATACCGGGTTTTGTCACAACTATCATCATAGAAGTGTCATAAGTATGACAGAAAAAAATCGTTCGGCCCAAAATGTCACGGATGTGTCTTTTTTTGTAGTGCACCTTCCCCTTCTATATTCAGCGGTCCACTCTTCCACAATCCACTGTACCCTCTACTTGAACATGGTGCTTTATGCTTCATATTATTATCCAATGATGTGTTGCCATCCTATGATGTCTGAGTAGATTTTCGTTGTCCTATCGGTGATTGATGAATTGCTATGATTGGTTTAATTTTCTTGTGGTTATGTTGCTATCCTTTGGTGCCCATCACATGAGCGCACGCATGGATCACACCATAGGGTTAGTTGTATGTCGATAGGACTATGTATTGGAGGGCAAGAGTGACAGAAGCTACATCCTAGCATAGAAATTGATGCATACGGGATTGAAGGGGGACCAATATATCTTAATGCTATGGTTGGGTTTTACCTTAATGAATGTTAGTAGTTCCAGATGCTTGCTAATAGTTCCAATCATAAGTGCATAGAACTCCAAATCAGGGATGACATGCTAGAAGTGGCCTCTCCCACATAAAACTTGCTATCGGTCTAGTAAAGTAGTCAATTGCTTAAGGACAATTCTGCAACTCCTACCACCACTTTTCCACACTCGCTATATTTACTTTATTGCTTCTTTATCTAAACTGCCCCTACTTTTTATTTACGTACTCTTTATTATCTTGCAAACATATCCAACAACTCCTACAAAGTACTTCTAGTTTCATACTTGTTCTAGGTAAAGCGAACACTAAGCATGCGTAGAGTCGTATCAGTGGTAGATAGGACTTGAGAGAATATTTGTTCTACCTTTAGCTCCTCGTTGGGTTCAACACTCTTACTTATCAAAAGAGGCTACAACTATCCCCTATACTTGTGGGTTATCAAGACCTTTTTCTAGCGCCGTTGCCGGGGAGTCATAGCATGGGGTGAATATTCTCGTGTGTGCTTGTTTGCTTTATCACTAAGTAATTTTTATTTGCTGTTCTTAGTTGTTTTCTATCTTTAGTTATGGGTAGGAAACGCAAAATACCAAAAAAATTAGTTGTACCTACTACACCAATGGTTGAAGAACCACTCAAAATCTATCACACTCCTGAAGCTTTTTACTTCGATCATCTTCGATCCCTTTGTGCTCGTGCTGAAACCCCAACTAGCTTAGTTGAGGGCAAATCTTTAGATGAGCATGCTTGTTATGTGCGACACTGTATATCTGAGAAAGGGAAACTATTATGGGATCAAATTCAGCGTTTGCAATGCTAAGCTTGGAATTTATGTGAAATATATGAGTTTACTTGTTGTTCTGAAGACCCTAAGAAACACCTACCCTATCAATGCTTGTTTAGTGATATTAGAATCGTATCTTCGTATGCTAAGGGTGTTTATACTTACTATGATGTTCAACAAATTGAAGAATTTGTTGCTTTTAAGGGTGCTTATAAGATTGCTTCTTTGATTGAAAAGTATGATGCTACTCTTTACAAATCTGAAAATGTTGCCATATTTCAATATTGTTATGATAATTATGCTTCTAATGCCTATGTTAAACCATATATTGAGGACTTCTCCACTGTCCAAGAAGAGACTAATATTTTGCAGGAGTCTATGGAAGAAGAAATTGATGAAATTGTGAGCTCATTGGATGAAAACGATGATGAGGAGAGCGAACAACAAAAGGAGGAAGAGCAGATTGATCACCCATGCCCACCTTCTAATGAGAGTAACTCTTCAACTCATACATTGTTTAATTTCCCTTCGTGCTTACCGAAGGATGATTGCTATGATGATTGTTATGACCCCGTTGATTCTCTTGAATTACCCCTTTTTGATGATGCTTGCTATGCTTGTGGCCAAGATGCCAATATGAATTATGTTTATGGAGATGAACTTGCTATAGTTCCTTATGTTAAACATGAAATTGTTGCTATTGCACCCACGCATGATAGTTCTATTATCTTTTTGAATTTTCCCAACTACAATATATCGGAGAAGTTTGTGCTTACTAAGGATTATATTAATGGGTCGCCTTTTACTGTTGCACATGATGATTTTGATGAATATAATATGCATGTGCTTGCTGATCCTACTTGCAATTATTATGAGAGAGGAACTACATCTCCGCCTCTTTATGTTTCCAATATGATAGAATTGCAAGAAACTGCTTATACTATGCATTGGCCTTTACTTGGTGTGCATGAATTATTCTTTTATGACATGCTGATGCATAGGAAGAGAGTTAGAATTCATTGTTGCATGATATATGTTACTTTGTGCTCACTACTAAATTACATATCATTGTTAATTAAAATTGGCTTTGATATACCTTGGGATCCGGGTGGATCCATTACTTGAGCACTATATGCCTAGCTTAATGGCTTTAAAGAAAGCGCTGCCAGGGAGACAACCCGGAAGTTTTAGAGAGTCATTTATTTCTGTTGAGTGCTTTTATATAGTCTAAAAACAAAGAAATAAAGAGGGGAACCTAAAAACTTTTCAAAAAGGAAAGTGAAAGTGAGAAAGACAAGCATTGTTGAAGTGGGAGCTAGCCTTGAACTTTGTTCATGCTCACGGAAACTTTCTGAATCTTGATTACAAAAACTTTTCATCAAAAATAATTATCCCCTTCTATAATTCCATTGTATTATAAAAATAATGTGCCAAGGTTTGCCTTTAGGATGTTTACAATGCTTGTTGGTTTGTATGGTGCAGGACAGAAACTTTGGCTATAGTGCTTGATTTTACATTTTTTACTGGAACGTCAAATGGTTCTAATTCCTTTTGCACTGTATTTCTGTACAAATTTTTATTTTTCCTAATTTTGGTAGAATTGTTGGGGTACCATAAGTATGGTGAATGTTCAGATTCCTACAGATTGTTCTGTTTTTGACAGATTCTGTTTTTGATGCATAGTTTACTTGTTTTGATGAAACTATCAATTTATATCAGTGGATTAAGCCATGGAAAAGCTATATTACAGTACACAATGCAACAACAAAATATGAGTTGGTTTGCAACAGTACTTAGAGTAGTGATTTGCTTTATTATACTAACGGATCTTACTGAGTTTTTTGTTGAAGTTTTGTGTGGATGAAGTGTTTGATCGAGGAGGTCTCAATATGAGGAAAAGGAAGAGAGGCAAGAGCTCAAGCTTGGGGATGCACAAGGTAGACCAAGTAAATATTCAAGGATACTCAAGCGTCTAAGCTTGAGCATGCCCCGGAAGGCATCCCCTCTTTCTTCAACAAGTATCGGTATGTTTTCGGATTCGTTTCGTTCATGCGACATGTGCAAGTCTTGGAGCGTCTTTTGCATTTAGTTTTCACTTTTCTTTTATGCACCATGCTGGTATGAGATAGTCCTTGGTTGATTTATAGAATGCTCTTTGCACCTCACTTAATTCTTTTGAGTATGGCTTTATAGAATGCTTCATGTGCTTCATTTATATCATTTGAAGTTTGCATTGCCTGTTTCTCCTCACATAGAAGACCGCCATTTGTAGAATGCTCTTTTGCTTCACTTATATTTGTTAGAGCGTGGGCATATCTTTTGTAGAAAGAATTAAACTCTCTTGCTTCACGTATATCTATTTAGAGAGATGATAGGAATTGGCCATTCACATGGTTAGTCATAAAATCCTACATAAAACTTCTGGATCATTGAATATGATATGTTTGATTCCTTGCAACAGTTTTGTGATATAGAGGTGATAATATGTGGGAGGTACTAGTAGATGGTTGTGTTTAGTAAGGATGTTGGTGTTAAGGTTTGTGATTCCCGAAGCATGCACGTATGGTCTACTAACTATGTAACCAAATTGGCGTGCATTGTATTTTGATTGTTTATCTTTGCGTGAAGGTCGGGCGCGCGCGATGGTTAACTCCTACCAACCTCCCCCCTAGGAGCATGCGCGTAGTACTTTGTTTCAAGGGCCAATAAATTTTTGCAATAAGTATGTGAGTTCTTTATGACTAATGTTGAGTCCATGGATTATACGCACTCTCAGCCTTCCATCATTGCTAGCCTCTTCGGTACCGTGCATTGCCCTTTCTCACCTCGAGAGTTGGTGCAAACTTCACCGGTGCATCCAAACCCCGTGATACGATACACTCTATCACACATAAGCCTCCTTATATCTTCCTCAAAACAGCCACGATACCTACCTATCATGGCATTTCCATAGCCATTCCGAGATATATTGCCATGCAACTTCCATCATCATCACATACATGACTTGAGCATTTATTGTCATATCGCTTTGCATGATCGTAAGATAGCTAGCATGATGTTTTCATGGCTTGTCCGTTTTTTATGTCATTGCTATGCTAGATCATTGCACATTCCGGTACACCGTCGGAAGCATTCATATAGAGTCATATCTTTGTTCTAGTATCGAGTTGTAATATTGAGTTCTAAGTAAATAAAAGTGTGATGATCATCACTATAGAGCATTGCCCCATGAAAAAAAGAAAAAAGAAAAAAAGGGAAAAAAGGGAAAGGCCAAAGAAGCCTAAATAAAAAAGGGGTCCAAAGAAGCCCACCCAAAAAAAGAAAAAGAAAAAGAAAGAAAAAAAGAAAAGAAAAGAAAAGGGGAATGTTACTATCCTTTTACCACACTTGTGCTTCAGAGTAGCACCATGTTCTTCATATAGAGAGTCTCCTATGTTATCACTTTCATATACTAGTGAGGATTTTCATTATAGAACTTGGCTTGTATATTCCAACGATGGGCTTCCTCAAATGCCCTAGGTCTTCATGAGCAAGCAAGTTGGATGCACACCCACTTAGTTTAGCCTGTTGATTAGCCGCGTTGATGTGAGACTTTCTCCCTTTTTGTCTTCTCCACATAACCTCCACCGTCATATTCTATTCCACCCATAGTGATATATCCATGGCTGATGCTCATGTATTGCGTGAGAGTTGAAAAAGTTTGAGAATACTAAAGTATGAAACAATTGCTTGGGTGACACCAGGATAGGCATGACGGGTACCTTGTGTTAAGAAAAGGGAGCATACATGACTATATGATTTTGTAGGTATAATCTTCGGAAGCATTGATATTTTGAAAGACATGATTGTTTGTTGGGATGCCCTAAGTATTATTGTTTTTATGTCAAATGATAGACTATTGCTTTGAATCACTCGTGTCTTAATATTCATGCCATGATTAGATATATGATCAAGATTATGCTAGGTAGCATTCCACGTCAAAAATTATCTTTTTTATCATTTACCTACTCGAGGACGAGCAGGAATTAAGCTTGGGGATGTTGTTTCGTCTCCGTCTTATCTATAATTTTTTATTGTTCCATGCCAATATTATTCAACTTTCATATACTTTTGGCAACTTTTTATATTATTTTTGGGACTAACATATTGATCCAGTGCCTAGTGCTAGTTCCTGTTTGTTGCATGTTTTATGTTTCGAAGAAACCCCATATCAAATGGAGTGCAAACGGGATAAAAATGGACGGAGCTTATTTTTGGAATATTTATGATTTTTGGGAAGTAAAATCAATGTGAGACGGTGCCCGAGGGGGGCACGAGGTAGGGGGCACGCCCTGGACCCTCGTGGGCACCCGTAAGGCGGTTGACGCTCTTCTTTTTCTGCAAAAAAGCTAATTTTATGAGAAAAATATGGGTGAAATATTCACCCCAATCTGAGTTACGGATCTCCGAATATAAAAGAAACGGTGGAAGGGCAGAATCTGGGAGTGCAGAAACAGAGAGAGACAGAGAGATACATCCAATCTCGGAGGGGCTTTCGCCCCTCCCACGCCATGGGAGCCAAGGACCGTAGGGGAAACCCTTCTCCCATCTAGGGAGGAGGTTAATGAAGAAGAAGAAGAAGGGGGGCTCTCTCCCCCTTGCTTCCGGTGGCGCCGAAACGCCGCCGGGGACCATCATCATCACCGCGATCTACACCAACACCTCCATCATCTTCACCAACATCTCCATCACCTTCCCCCTTCTATATTCAGCGGTCCACTCTTCCGCAACCCGCTGAACCCTCTACTTGAACATGGTGCTTTATACTTCATATTATTATCCAATGATGTGTTGCCATCCTATGATGTCTGAGTAGATTTTCGTTGTCCTATCGGTGATTGATGAATTGCTATGATTGGTTTAATTTTCTTGTGGTTATGTTTCTGTCCTTTGGTGCCCATCGTATGAGCGTGCGCGTGGATCACACCATAGGGTTAGTTGTATGTCGATAGGACTATGTATTGGAGCGTAAGAGTGACAGAAGCTTCATCCTAGCATAGAAATTGATGCATACATGATTGAAGGGGGACCAATATATCTTAATGCTATGGTTGGATTTTACCTTAATGAACGTTAGTAGTTGTGGATGCTTGCTAATAGTTCCAATCATAAGTGCATAGAATTCCAAGTCAGGGATGACATGCTAGCAGTGACCTCTCCCACATAAAACTTGCTATCGGTCTAGTAAAGTAGTCAATTTATTACGGACAATTTCGCAACTCCTACCACCACTTTTCCACACTCTCTATATTTACTTTATTGCTTCTTTATCTAAACAGCCCCTACTTTTTATTTACGTACTCTTTATTATCTTGCAAACCTATCCAACAACTCCTACAAAGTACTTCTAGTTTCATACTTGTTCTAGGTAAAGCGAACACTAAGCATGCGTAGAGTCATATCAGTGGCAGATAGGACTTGAGAGAATATTTGTTCTACCTTTAGCTCCTCGTTGGGTTCGGCACTCTTACTTATCGAAAGAGGCTACAACTATCCCCTATACTTGTGGGTTATCATCGACCCACGTGTTGACGCTGCCCATCGGTAGAGTGTTCAACCAGGTGCGGGCCGGCCCCTAGAGCATGAGCGGTGCATAGCGCACGGCGAGTCAGCGATTGGCACCGGTGATGCCAATGGCGGTGGTGTAGTCGGTGAGCCAATCTTCCGGCTTCATGGTCCCGTTGTACTTGGGGGTGTCGCAGGGAAGCATGAACCTTTTGGGAAAGTGCTCTTCCCGGATTCATGGACTGAAGCACGCCGGCTCGATAGCGCCGCTTTCCTCCACCTCCTGGGAGTGATCGAGCTGGTCGAGGCGGGGGCAAGCATCGGCGTCATCGATGGCGTGTGGGCTGAGTCGACTAGCGACCAGGCCACGGGGGGCTGGGTCGGTTGGAGCCGGACGCCGGCCATGCTGGCCGGGTCCGCGCTGGATCTCTGGGATGGGCTCGTCGCCCAAGCCGCCGCCGGCCGTGTCGGCCGGGTAGCGCTGAGTCCGGGCTCGGCCGGAGTGTGCCTCGCCGGGTGGCGAGGATGCTGTGTGCTGAAGTTCACCGGGTACGGCAACACGGGCGGAGCCGGATCCGGCTGGCTTGGCGAGATGGTTGAGGCGGTCCTGCTGGGCTTTGGCTGCGTTGAGGAGGTCGCGCATCTGCCTGATGCGCTCCTTCAGTTCTACGCCCATGAGCTGATCCAGGTCGACTGCGGCTGCGTGGGCATCGCGCATGTTCTTCGCTGGGGTCTCGTAGACGGTCGGGACGGCGCTGAGGGCCCGGCCGATTGCTCCTCCCCGGGCACGCACGTTGGTGACCCGGCTCGGCTCAGACGCGGCGGGCATGCATCCGTAGGCGGCATTGCGCTCCAGCTAAGCGGAATCCAGCGGATGCTGGGTGGCGGCGAGCATCTCGGACAGGTCCAGCATCTGCTGGCGCCTTTCCTCGAGTTGGGCTCGGGCCTCAGCAACGTTGGTGGCGTCGATGTCGGAGCCGATGGGGATGCCGAACGGATTGGATGGCGTCGATGGAGCCGATGGGGCCTCTGCATCGTGGCACGCAACGGATTGGATGGCTCGGTCCATTCCGCTGCGGCCCTGGCTTCGGCAGCCTTCCTCGTCTTGCTCGATGTGGAGGAGGCGTCATCGCTGGTGACGAACACCTCCACGTGGACGTCCATTGCCCCAGCAGAAATGCCACCGCCGAGGGAGAGGGGGAGTCGGAGTAGCTAAGTATCTTGCTGGGTTACTTGTTAGCCATGGGCGCATCAGAGATGCGCAGCGCGGTGAAGGAGGCGGCGAGTGCGTCGACGACGTCGTCCGCCAGCACGACGGACTCGTCGGAGTAGGAGAAGGGGCCCGTCTAAAGCATGCTCCCGGCCAGCTCCTTGAGCTGCCCCACGGTGGGCGCCAACTGTCGTGGTGGGTGCACGGCAGATGCCATGGGATGGCTAAAGAGAGGATGAGGCTCGAGGGCACTGGTGGGCTCTAGAGGCGGGGTTGGCATGAGCGAGCGCGGGACGCAAGACATACCCAGGTTCGGGACTCTCCGGAGAGATAACACCCCTAGTCCTGCCGAGTGTAGTTTGATGTGCGACAGTACAAGGTTGCTCCTAGAGCTGCATGGAGGAGGAAGGAAGGCTGGCCAAGGCTTAGGCTGCTCCTTCTCCCCGGGTGGCCGCTACTGTTTGGTGGCTAGTTCATCTATGCTTTCCTGCATGCTTACTTCTCTCCCTCCTTTTTGTATGTGTGGGCTCCTTGGGGGTTTTATAGGCCAACCCCCCAGGGATACAATGGTAATGCTACAAGTTGGTGGGTCCGGGTCGTCGACATCTGGGGACCTGGGCTGGAGCCCACTAGGGGCATGTGGTTCGTCGGGTTCCCCTAGGTGCGGGCCCCGCGTGCCTAGGGGGACTGTGCGCCGTCTTGTCGATTGTCAGGGCATGGCCGAGTCGAGTCGTGTACAGTGGCACTCCGTCAGGTCGCCGCTTGCTGTCATCAGCGGTGATGATGGGGGCACTATAGCCACACCGGCCCTGGTCAGCGGGTAGGTGAGGGGCACTGTTGCCATGCTCCGGCTGACCAGAGGCATGGGCGGGGCACTGTTGCCTTGGTCGTCAGCGGCTGAAGAGTCGTCCCATCGTACGACCTGGATGGAACGGGAGCTGACCCGTGGTTGGGTTGTGGAACACGCCATGGGCAGAGTTGGCTTGTTGAGGAAGCCTTGGTTGCGCCGGGTTCGGCTGTCTTGTACTAGTTGTTGAGGCCGAGTCGATGTGCCTGGACGGGTCGGAGAGTTTGGCCGGGTTGCGGGGTTTGGCCGGGTCGAGCGACCCAGCCAAGCGCGTGCCGGTTTGAGGGGAAACACTGGCCCCGTTGTTTTTGAAAAGGATCCGGGTTCCGTTGCCTGCCCGGGGTTCATCCCCCCGACAAGTCTAGAAGGAAAAAAAGGCTGCAAGAGAGGCAGGTTCGTCCGCTGGTGATAACAACCAGGATCCTCCCGTGCCGCCTACTTCTACAGGGCCTACTCCAGCAACTACCCCTACTGGACGTGCTCCACAGCCTACTCCCATGGGCCGTGGTGGACCACCTCCTCCCATGGAACACTACAAAAAAATACACTTCCGTGATGATACGTGTTTGTCACAGTAGGTCGCGTTTTTTGTCATGCATGTACATCCATGACAAATTTATGACAGAATCAAGATAGTCATACCTGTGCTGTCGTAGAAGTGTTCCATGACATTACCAAAATTATCATCACGGAAGTGTCCACTTCCATGACGATAAATCGTGCGTCACAGAAGTGCTTTCGTCAAGGGTGACGGACACGTGGCATCCACCATAACGGAACGTCGTTAAGCTATCGGGTCAGGTTTTGAATCCGATAACCTGTTAACAGCCCCGACCAATGGGGATTTTCCACGTGTAAAATCATCATTGGCTGGAGGAAACACGTGTCGCCTCATTGTTGGGACAGATGTCATCCACTCATTGGACGGAAGGCGCCTATGATACATCGACACTTGTCACGGCCCAACAGAGGCCCATTCCTGTGAAAAGGTTGGCCCAATAAAAATTAGCATGCCAGCCCATATAAGGCCTACTTGTGTCAGGTCCATTTAAGCCCACGGCCCATACGAGATGTGCCAATTCGGCCCGTCAACGGCCCGTTAAAGATTTGACACCATTGCATCCCATCGTCAGTTCGAGCCCGTTAACAGCCCGCTATATATTTGGGCTCAATATCGGCCCAATGAGATTTCGGCCTATTAACGGCCCATTTAATGGATGGGCCAATTTTCAGGATGCACATCTTTAGGCCTTTTAGCGACCCATTTAAATGTTGGGCTAATTTCCGGCCCGGTGTGTCTTTCACCCTATTGACGGCCCATAAATCTGATGGGCCATTTGTTGTCAGACCTGAGTTTCAGCCTTTTAGCGGCCCATTTAAGTGTTGGGCCAATTTATGGCCCGGTGTCACTTTCAGCCTGTTGACGGCCCATAAATCAGTTGGGCCATTTGTAGTCGGACCTGAGTTTTGGCCTTTTAGTAACCCATTTAAGTGTTGGGCCAATTCCCGGCCCTGTGTGCCTTTCGGCCTATTAACGGACCATAAATGAGTTGGGCCATTTGCATTCGGACCTTAGTTTTGGCCTTTTAACGGCCCATGCCCTTCATGGTCCATCCAATACCAGCCCGGTTTCTCTTTCGCCATGCTAAAGGCCCACAACACAGTTGGGCCATTTACAATACGACCTGACTTTCGGCCTCTTAGTGGCCCATGGTCTTCATGGTCCAGTACAAGCCCGTTGTCTCTTTTGGCCTGCTAAAGGCCTACAGTATAGTTGGGCCATATGTAGCCCAAACTTAGTAATGGCCTGTTAACGGCTCGTGAAATAAATTGGGGCCACCTGTTGCCCGCTTCGATGTCGGCCTGTTAACGACCCGGGAGGTAAGAGGGCCGACCATTAACTTTCGGCCTAGTAACGGCCCATTAACTTAACGGGCCCACTAAAGTTCGTACATGTCTTTAGGCCAAATTAGATAATTTGAGCCCATTACGACGAGCAATTATGCACAGGACCAAAACCGATCAAGCAAAGGTACAACATACAGGGAATAACGTTGCACATCCAGCATATATTATAGGAAATTACATCCACTAGGCAATCAAAGATTGATGCCAGTGCAAATAAATGAGCAGAACCTAACCATCTACAACGTCACAATCTGCAACCTCAGCATAGATGATGCCCATAAGCATGTGGGCAAGTTCTTTCTGCTTTGCTACACTGTCTCTGAAAACATTGATCAGTTGTTGTGTCGCATGACTCTGCACCTCTAATTCATCCACCATTTCCATCATTGCTTCAGCCATTAATTGGTTCACAAACATACATTTATTCCATTGCATTCGAGATAGAGGACACTGAACAGATTCAGATGGCGATTTTGGCAGGCTTGTATTATTGATAGTGGAGAGTGTCTCGACCACTGTATCATAACATAAATTAGGACGGGAGCCAAACAGATTAATCATGAGTTATTGCCATATTACCTGGCCTAGATTTACTAGAAAGAAACAATGGGGTTGCCTTGCTGTTTTCAGAGTTTGTCTTCTTATCTTCAGCAGCCTGCACAAAATTAACACACTAGCATTGCTATCATTGGCCAAGTCAGATAATAGGAAAGCAACATTGACACAACGAATGTTTGGGCAACTAGCCTACACCAAATTAACACAATATGGCACAGCTATCATCAGCCGGGTAAGGTAGCACGAAAGCAACATTGACACAATGAATGAATGGGCAACCAGAGAAGCACTACAATTCAGTAATGTGCGTGATATGAGATAGTACATTCATGCAGCTCAGTATGCAAAACTACTAGGCAGTTTTCCTTACGAAAATCAACATTGGCGCCTTTAACACTTTGCTACAACTAATTTTAGATCAGATAAAGGTTAGATTCACGCCGATTAACAAAACATATGTTGATGTAAAAATATAGTGATATACAACAGGTACTTACATCAGCATTGGAGCACAGAGAATTCCCGCAAGATATTTTCCTCGAATACGATCCCAATGGAGGGAGTCTTCTATCGCTTAACCTTATTTTCAAAAAGAGAGATGGGTAAGAAACATGTAGAAAATACGATCAGAATGCTATAAAATTTCATGATGCGAGGATACGCACACGCTTCTTAGCATGGAGTTGACATTCTTTTGTTGGACTGGAGCGGACTAGTTCTTTGGCCACTGGAATCTGCTTATTATCAGTGGGAGTTGGGTTTCTCTGTGCTGGAGCAGTATCTATGAAAAATGGAGTTGGTTTATTATCTCCTGACGTTTGGATCTTTTGCAAAGACCTGGTTTGTAACCCTTCAGATTCTAACATAGCCGTCTTCCCCTTGCATGCCTTTTATAGGAGAATGGTGATTCAGTTATAAAACATGCTACAGTAGAGATGGAATAGGTACTGAAGAATAGAAAGGCATGACATATTGACATGTGTTCCCTCCATCCGGAAATAAATGGACGGGTCTAGGCGTATTTCAGTTCTAGATACATCCAGTTTTATCCATTTCTGCGACATTCAATCCGGACGGAGGGAGTATGATGTAAGAGCTAGGGATACGATAGGACAACACAGTGAAAAAAACACTGAAAACCCCACTGCAGAACCAAAGTATTCAAACCCACTGATATGAGATAGTACACTCATGCAGCTCAGGATGCAAAACTACCAGGCAGTTTTCCTTACAAAAATCAACATTGTGGCCTTTAATCATACATTTTGCTACAACTAAATTTAGATCAGATAAAGGTTGGCTTCACGCCGATTAACAAAATACATGCTGATGTAAAAATATAGTGATATACAATAGGTACTTACATCTACATTGGAGCACAAAGAATTCCTGCAAAAATCTTTCCTCATAAATGATACCATTGCAGAAATTCTTCTATCTGTTAAGCTTATTTTCTAAAAGAGAGATGGGTAGGAAACATGTAGAAAATATGATCAGCATGCTATAAAATTTCATGATGCAAGGATACGCACACGCTTCTTAGAATTGAGTTGACATATTTTTGCTGGACTGGAGCGGGCTAGTTCTTTGGCCACTGGAATCTGCTTATTATTAGTAGGAGTTGGGTTTCTCTGTGCTGGAGCAGTATCTATAAAAACTGGAGTTGGTTTATTATCTCCTGGCGTTTGGATCTTTTGCAAATGCCTTGTTTGTAACCCTTCAGATTCTAACATAGTTGTCTTCCCCTTGCATGCCTTGTATAGAAGAACGGTGCTTTAATTATAAAACATGCGACAGCAGAGAGAGAATAGGTACCGAAGAATAGGAAGGCATTACATATTTACATGCATTCCCTCCATCCGAAAAAATGGATGGGTCTACGCGTATTTTAGTTCTAGATACATTCTTTTTTATCCATTTCGGCAACATGTAATCCGGACGGAGGGAGTATGGTGTAAGAGCTAGGGATACGACAGGACAACACAGCAAAAAAAACACTAGTTGAATGTAAAACTATATGCTAGCGGAATACGTACAGAAATAACTAAGGCAACATACACGTGTATGATTGGGAAAATAAGATGGCATTGCAACAGAGCATTAGAACAGCACTTCAATGTAAAAAACATGGTATGGCAGACAGATGAAGTACATACTGATGAATAACAATGCATAAGATATTCAGAAGCACGATGTCCAAATTAAGCAGATGGCATTGCGATAGAATAGAATGACAGTACTTGAATTTGAAAACATGTTATCATGAATGGAATAGGTACTGAAAAACAGGAAGGCATGACATATTTACATGCATGATCAGCATGCTAAGCACATGGCATTGCAACAGAGTAGATACACTCCAGGACATTATATGCATGTTGTACCCATATTACAGGCCAAGTTAGAGCAAGGACCTTGTGGGGTGAAGAGGATTCATCATCTTTCTGCAAGTCTTCTGAAGAACTGCCTTTACATGTTCCATCATATTGGGTATCATTGACATCAAGTTTATTGGCCTTTACATTGCTCCGTGAGGTTCTTGTGGATATATCAGTGTGTGCAATTATATCTGGCATGCATGGAAGACAACTAGTAGTTAGATTTATGTAAATGAGTGCCTGTAGGAGACGACATAAATAGTAGGACTGGGGTTAACTAGCAGCAACAGGTCTCATAAACTAAAGGGAGAACACAGATGAAAGCAACAGAATATGTATTGTTTGTACTCGAGATTAACTAGATGGCACACAAAAGTATTAAAGAACAACATAGGTAATACTAGAAGTGGTATAATACTATAATCACCAGCCTGTGGGATAGCATTGGCTGATGGATGATAACTATGGAACAGCATTACCTAAAGAACAAGTATCTTAGCTAAACTATGGAACAGCGTGAACTCCTGAACAAGACTTGTAAGAGATCATCATGAATATACAGTTAAATGTGATGATCTATTTTCCGTGCTTAGATGAATAACAAAGCCATAAATGTTGCACACAAGTAAGATGAGGGTACAACCTATCTGGCTGCCATCCATAGGAGTGAGCATCATGTGCTGACTTGTCGATGGCCCTGCAGTTGTTGTGGCTGTCCATGTCGGGCACACGCATTCGATGTAGGGAACTGTTGAGTGGGGACTGTAGCTCCCTTCTGGTGTATGCTTCCCTTGTTGGAGCAGCTACAGTGAGTCGGAAGACGGTGTGTCTGAAGATGCAGATAACGCATAATGTTAAGAACGACATATCTCTTTGATCTGAAGAAATACACTAAGAGATTAACAGCAAGGTATGAGAGTGGTCACATGTCTGTTGACTGAAGACTAAATTGGGGTCACACGATTTTATTTTATTTTGGTACTGTCCGATCTAGGCCGGATGGCTTGATGGTCGTCTTGTCCCTCCCGATTAACACTGTTCGGAATCTTCCCCGAAGAGTCAGCGACCAACGGCAGAGCAGCCTGCCTCCGCCGTCTGTGGCCCCGGCCAAAACCCCGCTCCCCGCCCCACCGCACTGCCGTGGTTGCGCCGCCCCGGGCCAATCCGCAAAGACTTCCCGTCATCCAGATCCGGCGGCGGCAGTACCTTCAACCCACGCAACTCTAAAAGATAGCCATCTAAGCGCTGCTTCTGCGGTGAACTTGCGGCCCCGCAGCCTTACGTTAGACACCAGCCAACCGGCAGCCTAGGAGCTCCGCCGCCTCGAGGGGTGCTGCTTCCCATTGGTAATCGATTGGCCCAGAATAAAAATTCAGACAACTGACGCCTAAATAAAGTGATTTGAGATGAGGATGCGACCTATCTGGCGGCATGGTGAAGTAGGCAGGTCCAGCTGCCGAGTCAGTGGCGACCGGCGGCAGGGAAAGAGCAATGTCGCGACTGTCGACGGCTACGCAGAAGCAGCGCCAGGACTCTAGATAGATTCGAAGGTCGAGCCGCTCCGGCACCATGAACAACGGCGGGGGTGAGTCGGCTCCGGTACGGTTCACGCGGTCGTCGTCGAGGCAGCACCAGCAGCACGGAGTAAAAGGCACACGGCCCAGTGCACGACGGCAATTGGACAGCATCTCCAGCATTAGGGAGGAGGGCGACTGTGAAATTGGTGCGGTGGAGGCGCCATGGAGGTGGGGCTGAGGTTTCGCGGCTTGGGAGAAGGGAGCTTCCCTGGGAGAAGGTGATTTGGCGCCCACGAGGTATGAATGGGGGCGGGCGGGGGGAATTGGGAGGGGAGTGGACCCATGTCTTACAGACGCATTTGTCTGAAATGTGAGGGGGGGTTACAGTTCTACCCTTGCCTATAGGCTTCTCGGCTTTGGTCTGTGTACTGAGGGTCGGGGATAGTAGAGTAACTTCGCTTCTCCCCAAATAGTGGGCGGGAGCGATTTCGGGCGAGGAGGGCGTGTTTTGAACTATACTAGGCGCGAGCGATTTCGGGCGAGGAGAGCATTTTTGAAATAGTGGGCGCGAGCTATTTCGGGCGAGGAGAGCGTGTTTTGCCGACCATGGTTTATGAATTATTCGGCACATGTCATTTCGGCCGAGGAGAAGGCGCGCTTTGATGAAGTTACGAACCTACCCTCGATGTACAACGAGCCAATTGATGTGTGTCCCACATAGGACGGTAATTTCGCGTCTCCCATTTATTTGCTCGGGCGAATTCCACCGAGCAGAGAGGATGTTTAACGGTTCGTTCAAATTTTGGGAGAACGAGCATCCACGTCTACCTTACCAAGTCAATTCGAATCAAATTTTGAAATATTAGCTTGCCACTTCTTTTTTAGATGGAGAGATGATGCTCGGGAGTAATGTGTTTTTACATGCTTGTTGCTAGCGATTTACTATACGACAAATAGTTGACCCACTCAAAAACGCGAATCAAACCCAAAATGAAATATCTCGATTCAATAAACTAGCTCGTTCAGTAGGTCAAAATAGTCAAACTACATCCAAAATTGAACACCTCAATCGAGTAGCATGTTGTACAATATTATAGTACTCCATGAACATTTTGAAAGTCAAATTAATGAACTTGTTTGATATACGCATATATCCATTCATGTGTGGATTGCAGACAACATGTTCTCCAATTTAAATATTTGAATGCAAGTTTATATCGAAACATGGTTTATATTAGTCTTTGATGCATAAAACGCGATCTCCCCCTCTCTCGGACTCCTGTTCTCTCTCTCTCTCTCTCTCTCTCTCTCTCTCTCTCTCTCTCTCTCT
>NC_041383.1:691001468-691003653 GCF_002162155.2 Triticum dicoccoides | reverse complement strand
CTCTCTCTTTGTGTGTGGGGGGGGGGTCTTTCTAGTTCGCATTCATATATACACCATCTATAGGTCTCTCTCGCACACTATGTATGATACTCTAGCTAGTCCAAGCTAGATATCTTGGGTGCACTCATCGTACGCACACAAATTCCTTGGCTCTTTGTCCGTAACTTTCTCATGCACCACTATGTCGTCTCGGAGCTCTCCCCCCCCCTCTCTCAAACTCTCCATCCACCTGGGTCACACATACACATGCATATCTCACTTGCACTCAATAGGCCCATCTAAAACTCTATCTCTCTCCCTCGTTCTCTCTCCATCTCACACGCACACACACACACAATCTCATGCCCAGCTAGCCAAGTATGATGGTCTCTCACTCAATTGTAGGCACACACAGTCCCCCCTATCTGTATATGACTAGCTAATCTTAGTCTCCATCACAAACATGTCCATGGTCTATCTCAATTTCTCTCGGGGCATCTTTCTATCGCGCATGCACTCCCTCGATCTCCCACCCATATAGTCCCCTCACGATCTCGAGGGGATCTCTCTATCACAAACACACCCTCTCTCCCTCCCCATGCGTCCATGCCATCCATGTGTCCCTCCCGACCTTTTTTACTTGTTGGCCAGACCTCTATTGGACATGTGCTATAGGGGTGTCTCTCTCCGTTGCAAACAATCACACACTAGCTATCTTCGTGTATGTCCTCGCCTCGCTTTTCCATCTCGGAGATGCATGCGTGATATGTTCGCATAAGAAACAAAAAAACACACTCTCTCTCTAATTTATCATTTGTTGTCACTTTCTGTTTCACACACATACTCTTTTTGCACACTTACTCATTCTCCTTCACACGCACTTGATGTGTCTCGACTGAGGCACTCTCCTCCGTCCATAGCATATAGATTTATTGAAAAGTCAAACATCACAAAGTTTGACCATGTACGTGGAGAAAAACAATTACATCTAGTACGGCAAACATATACCATTAGATTCACCATGAGATGTAGTTTTGTATGATGTATCTTTGGTATTGTAGATATAAATAACATTTGTGTAAACCTGATCAAAGTTTCCAAAGTTTGACTTCTAAAAAATTTACATGCACTGCATTATCGAGCGGATGGAATATCTCTTTCCCCCTCTCAGCTATCTGACGCACCACTCAACCTTATCGGGGCTCCTCAATCTCTCTCAAACTTTATTGGTCAGTTTGGTTCGTGACCTGACCCTCATGCCTTGATGGCCGGTACTGCCTGGTGTGGACGTGAGATGTATAATATTTCTGCCTGGCTAGGCTTGTGTGGTGCTGAAGCGTTTGATTCATGCCTGGGCCAGGCCAAGCATCAACGTCCCATCAATCAATCCGTGCATCAATTATTTAACGCTAATCTCCATCCATGTTGCTGTTAGCCTCGTGGCCGCACGACCAGGCATGGCCAGGCGTTCGAAATCGGTCACTTGGGCCAGGCTACTTGTAGTGTCTGGAGTTCAGCCAAGCTAATTAAAGTGCAAGGGAACCCAGCCCAGGCGGGCTTTCTTTTTCACAGGGTAGCAACCAAACAAGCGTGCATGAAATCCAGCCACAACCCTAGGCCACGCAAAAGATACTCACGACGCAAGCCAAAGTGGCCTTATATCTCCCTGGTTCACACATACACATGTCTCGCTTGTGCTATACATATAGACCCATCCAACACTCTCCGCCCTTGTTCTCTCTCCATGTGACACGCACCCCCCTAAGTACCATAATCCCTCACTCCATCATAGGCTCTGTTTGGATCCATGGGTTAGAGTTAGTTTGGGTTAGTTTGGAGTCAACTAACCCAAAAAGATCCAAACAGGAGGGTTAGTTTAGGTTAGATGCATCTAACCCATCCAAAAAAACTAACCCATCCAAGAGGTGCTTATTTGGGTTAGTTCTTCTCGGGACCACTAATAAACACTTTTTTCTCTCGCTGTCCCCGCAGCAGATCCCTCCCCACTTCCTCGAAGCTTCTCATCCTCTCCCTCCCTCCCTCTCGCACCGCCCGTGAAGGTGCCTCGCCGTATCCGCGCTCCATCCAACCCTGCCATCCAAACACCTCTTTACTTAGAGTTATTTCAGGGTATGAATCTAACTCTAACCTCTAACTGAGTTAGAGTATCCAAACATGGCCATAGGCGCAAGCACTCCCCCCCCCC
>NC_041383.1:690993793-691001266 GCF_002162155.2 Triticum dicoccoides | reverse complement strand
ATGATTATCTCTTACTAGCCATCAGGAACACACGTATTGTCTCCTTCTATCCATACGTTTATCTCGATATCTCTCGGGGCATCTTCTATCGCGCACACACCTTGTCACTCGATCTCCCACCCATGTAGTCCCATCACGATCTCCAGGGGATCTCCCTATGACAAACATACACTCTCTCCTCCCCATGTCTACATTTTCTCCGTACGTCTCTCTCGACCTCTCTCTCCCTTGTTTGTCAGGCCCCTCTTGGCCACGTGTTAGGTGTCTTCCTCTCCCGGTTCCAAACAACCACACACTATCTCCTCACCTTGCCTCCGTTGTCGAAGATGCATGTGTGATATGTTTGCATAAGACACGCATGCTTTTTCTCTACTCTTATCGTGTGTTGTCCATGTCTCTTTCACACACGCATACACACTTTTTTCACTCTCTCTCTCTCTCTCTCTCTCTCTCTAGGGACTCTGTCACGTCCATAAGCATATGGATATTTTGAAAAGTCAAACCTCGGAAAAGTTTGACCAGGTATATGTGGAGAAAAACATTTACATCTGGAACGATCATTAGATTCATCACAACATGTACTTACTTCATACTATCATTTATCTTTGGCATTGTAGATATAAGTAATTTCTTTATAAACTTGGTCAAAGTTTCAAAAGTTTGACTTAAAAAAATGTTGTAACTACATTATCGAACGGAGGGAGTAGCTCTTTCTCTCTCTCTCTCTGCTATCTCTCACGGGCCTCCCCTCTCACTCGAACTCTCTATACCGATGGATTATATGCTCACTGTGTCAGCGTATAGCTCCATATATTGTTTAGTTGACCGGTCAACCAATCCACATGCTGCATTGTCAGCTCGTGTTCTGCATCTTGGTGTGCTGGCCCATGTGGCAGTGGGTGAAAATAAGTAAACTAGAGGCCCATCTGACACGCGATGAAGTAAACAAAGTTGAAACCACTCGGGGTAGCACCCCGCACGCTAGTAAATTGAGGGCGCATTGAGGACAAACTTCTTGCGCGCAAAGGACGCACTCGCGTACAATTCACCACTACGCGGCGGCATGCACATAAGGACGCACTCGCGCACACCCAGCACACAACACACACCAGCACACGTGTATGTTGGGGAACGTAGCAGAAATTCAAAATTTTCCTACGCGTCACCAAGATCTATCTATGGAGAAACCAGCAACGAGTAGATAGGAGAGTGCATCTACATACCCTTGTAGATCGCTAAGCGGAAGCGTTCAAGTGAACGGGGTTGATGGAGTCGTACTCGTCGTGATTCAAATCACCGATGATCTAGTGCCGAACGGACAGCACCTCCGCGTTCAACACACGTACAGCTCGACGATGTCTCCCACGCCTTGATCCAGCAAGGAGAGAGGGAGAGGTTGAGGAAGACTCCATCCAGCAGCAGCACAACGGCGTGGTGGTGATGGAGGAGCGTGGCAATCCCGCAGGGCTTCGCCGAGCACCTACGGGAGAGGAGGAGGAGAACTTGGGAGAGAGGGAGGGGCTGCACCAAAGGCATAAGGTGTGTTTGAGAGGCCCTCCTACCCCACTATATATAGGGATCCCAAGGGGGGGGGTGCGCCAGCCCCTAGGAGATCCAATCTCCAAGGGTGCGGCGGCCAGGGGAGGAGTCCTCCCCCCCCAAGGCACCTAGGAGGTGCCTTCCCCTGCTGGGACTCTTCCTTTAGGGTTTCCCCAGGCGCATGGGCCTCTTGGGGCTGGTGCCCTTGGCCCATGTAGGCCAAGGCGCACCCCCTACAGCCCATGTGGCCCCCCGGGGCAGGTGGCCCCACCCGGTGGGCCCCCGGGACCCTTCCGGTGGTCCCGGTACAATACCGATGACCCCGAAACTTGTCCCGATGGCCGAAACAGGACTTCCTATATATAAATCTTTACCTCCGGACCATTCCGGAACTCCTCGTGACGTCCGGGATCTCATCCGGGACTCCTAACAACATTCGGTAACCACATACAAACTTCCTTTATAACCCTAGCGTCATCGAACCTTAAGTGTGTAGACCCTACGGGTTCGGGAGACATGTAGTCATGACCGAGATGTTCTCCGGTCAATAACCAACAGCGGGATCTGGATACCCATGTTGGCTCCCACATGTTCCACGATGATCTCATCGGATGAACCACGATGTCAAGGACTCAATCAATCCCGTATACAATTCCCTTTGTCTAGCGGTATGGTACTTGCCCGAGATTCGATCGTCGGTATACCGATACCTTGTTCAATCTCGTTACCGGCAAGTCTCTTTACTTGTTCCGTAACACATCATCCCGTGATCAACCCCTTGGTCACATTGTGCACATTATGATGATGTCCTACCGAGTGGGCCCAGAGATACCTCTCCGTTTACACGGAGTGACAAATCCCAATCTCGATTCGTGCCAACCCAACAGACACTTTCAGAGATACCCGTAGTGTACCTTTATAGCCACCCAGTTACGTTGTGACGTTTGGCACACCCAAAGCACTCCTACGGTATCCGGGAGTTGCACAATCTCATGGTCTAAGGAAATGACACTTGACATTAGAAAAGCTTTAGCATACGAACTACATGATCTTGTGCTAGGCTTAGGATTGGGTCTTGTCCATCACATCATTCTCCTAATGATGTGATCCCGTTATTAACGACATCCAATGTCCATGGTCAGGAAACCGTAACCATCTATTGATTAACGAGCTAGTCAACTAGAGGCTTACTAGGGACATGGTGTTGTCTATGTATCCACACATGTATCTGAGTTTCCTATCAATACAATTCTAGCATGGATAATAAACGATTATCATGAACAAGGAAATATAATAATAATCAATTTATTATTGCCTCTAGGGCATATTTCCAACAGTCTCCCACTTGCACTAGAGTCAATAATCTAGTTCACATCGATATGTGATTAACACTCAAGGTCACATCCCCATGTGACTAACACCCAAAGAGTTTACTAGAGTCAATAATCCAGTTCACATTTACCATGTGATTAACACTCGATGAGTTCTGGGTTTGATCATGTTATGCTTGTGAGAGAGGTTATAGTCAACGGGTCTGAACCTTTCAGATCCGTGTGTGCTTTACAAATCTCTATGTCATCTCCTAGATGCAGCTACCACGTTCTATTTGGAGCTATTCCAAATAACTGTTCTACTTGGAGCTATTCTAAATTGTTGCTCCATTATATGTATCCGGTATCTCTACTCAGAGCTATCCGGATAGGTGTTAAGCTTGCATCGACGTAACCCTTTACGACGAACTCTTTTACCACCTCCATAATTGAGAAAATTCCTTAGTCCACTAGTTACTAAGGATAACTTTGACCGCTGTCCTGTGATCCATTCTTGGATCACTCTTGTACCCCTTGACTGACTCATGGTAAAGCACACTTCAGGTGCGGTACACAGCATAGCATACTGTAGAGCCTATGTCTTAAGCATAGGGGACGACCTTCGTTCCTTTCTCTCTATTCTGCCATGGTCGAGCTTTAAGTCTTAACTTCATACCTTACAACTCAGGCAAGGACTCCTTCTTTGACTGATCCATCTTGAACACCTTCAAGATCACGTCAAGGCATGTGCTCATTTGAAAGTACTATTAAGCATTTTGATCTATCCTTGTAGATCTTGATGCTCAATGTTCAAGTAGCTTAATCCAGGTTTTCCATTGAAAACACTTTCCAAATAACCCTATATGCTTTCCAGAAATTCTACGTCATTTCTGATCATTAATATGTCAACAACATATACTCATCAGAAATTCTATAGTGCTCCCACTCACTTCTTTGGAAATACAAGTTTCTCATAAACTTTGTATACACCCAAAATCTTTGATCATCATCAAAGCATACATTCCAACTCCGAGATGCTCACTCCAGTCCTCAGAAGGATTGCTGGAGCTTTGCATACTTATTAGCATATTTCAGGATAGACAAAACCTTACGGTTGTATCACATACAACCTTTCCTCAAAAATCGTCGAGGAAACAATGTTTTGACATCCTATCTGCAAGATTTCATAAATAATGCAGTAATTGCTAATATAATTCCAACAGACTCTTAGTATCGCTACGAGTGAGAAAGTCTCATCGTAGTCAACTCCTTGAACTTGTCGAAAAACATCTTAACGACAAGTCGAGCTTTCTTAATGGTGACACTTACCATCATTGTCTGTCTTCCTTTCAAAATCCATATGTACTCATACATGGATCCTCTCTCGGATTTTATGGCCTTGAGCCATTTATCGGAATCCGGGCCCACCATCGCTTCTTCATAGCTCGTAGGTTCATTGTTGTCTAGCAACATGACTTCCAAGACAGGATTACGTACCACTCTGAAGTAGTACGCATCCTTGTCATCCCACGAGGTTTGGTAGTGACTCGATCCGAAGTTTCATGATCACTATCATAAGCTTCCACTTCAGTTGGTGTACGTGCCACAGGAACAACTTCCTGTGCCCTGCTACACACTTGTTGAAGTGACGGTTCAATAACCTCATCAAGTCTCCACCATCCTCCCACTCAACTCTTTCGAGAGAAACTTTTCCTCGAGAAAGGACCCGATTCAAGAAACAATCCATATTGCTTTCGGATCTGAATTAGGAGGTATACCCAACTGTTTTGGGTGTCCTATGAAGATGCATTTATCCGCTTTGGGTTCGAGCTTATCAGCCTGAAACTTTTTTACATAAGCGTCGCAGCCCCAAACTTTTAAGAAATGACAGCTTTAGGTTTCTCTTAAACCATAATTCATACGGTGTCATCTCATCGGAATTACGTGGTGCCCTATTTAAAGTGAATGTGGTTGTCTCTAATGCCTAACCCATAAACTATTGTGGTATTTCGATAAGAGACATCATGGTATGCATCATATCCAATAGGGTGCAGTTATGATGTTCGGACACACCATCACACTATGGTGTTCCAGGCGGTATTAATTGTGAAACAATTTCCACAATGTCTTAATTGTGTGCCAAAACTCGTAACTCAGATACTCATCTCTATGATCATATCATAGACATTTTATCCTCTTGTCACAATGATCTTCTACTTCACTCTGAAATTACTTGAACCTTTCAATAATTCAGACTCGTGATTCATCAAGTAAATATACTCAACATCTACTCGAATCATCTGTGAAGTAAGAACATAACGATATTCACTGCATGCCTCAGCACTCATTGGACTGCACACATCAAAATGTGTTGCTTCCAACAAGTTGCTTTCTGGTTCCATTTTACTGAAACCGAGGCTTTCAGTCATCTTGCCCATGTGGTATGATTTGCATGTCCCAAGTGATTCAAAATCAAGTGAGTCAAAACGGTCCATTTGCATGGAGTTTCTTCATGCATATACACCAATAGACATGGTTCGCATGTCTCAAACTTTTCAAAAACGAGTGAGTCCAAAGATCCATCAACATGGAGCTTCTTCATGCATTTTAAACCAATATGACTTACGTGGCAGTGCCACAAGTAGGTGGTACTATCATTACTATCTTTTGGCATGAACATGTGTATCACTACAATCGAGATTTAATAAACCATTCATTTTAGGTGTAAGACCATTGAAGGTATTATTCAAATAAACAGAGTAACCATTATTCTCCTTAAATGAATAACCGTATTGCGACAGACGTAATCCAATCATGTCTATGCTCAACGCAAACACCAAATAACAATTATTTAGGTTTAACACCAATCTCTTTGGTAGAGGGAGCGTGCGATGCTTGATCATATCAAGCTTGGAAAAACTTCCAACACATATCGTCAGCTCACCTTTAGCTAGTCTCCGTTTATTCCGTAGCTTTTATTTCGAGTTACTAACACTTAGCAACCGAACTGGTATCTAATACCCTGGTGCTACTAGGAGTACTAGTAAAGTACACATTAACATAATGTATATCCAATATACTTCTATCGACCTTGCCAGCCTTCTCATCTACCAAGTATCTAGGGTAATCCTGCTCCAGTGGTTGTTCCCCTTATTACAGAAGCACTTAGTCTCGGGTTTCTTCATTGGTGCAGCAGCTGATTTGCCGTTTCATGAAGTATCCCTTTGTTCCCTTGCCCTTCTTGAAACTAGTGGTTTCACCAACCATCAACAATTGATGCTCCTTCTTGATTTCTACTTTCGCGGTGTCAAACATCGCGAATACCTCAAGGATCATCATATCTATCCCTGATATGTTATAGTTCATCACGAAGCTCTAGCAGCTCGGTGGCAATGACTTTGGAGAACCATCACTGTCTTATCTGGAAGATCAACTCCCATTCGATTCAAATGATTGTTGTACTCAGACAATCTGAGCACAAGCTCAACAATTGAGATTTTCTCCTTAGTTTGCAGGTTAAGAAAGTCATCGGATGTCTTATACCTCTTGACATGGGCACGAGCCTGAAATCCCAACTTCAGCCCTCGAAACATCTCATATGTTTCGTGACGTTTCAAAAATGTCTTTGGTGCCTCAACTCTAAACCGTTTAACTGAACTATCACGTAGTTATCAAAATGTGTATGTCAGATGTTCGCAACATCCACAGACAACGTTCGAGGTTCAGCACACTGAGCGGTGCATTAAGGACATAAGCCTTCTATGAAGCAATGAGGACAATCCTCAGTTTACGGACCTAGTCCGCATAATTGCTACTATCAACTTTCAACTAATTTTTCTCTAGGAACATATCTAAACAGTAGAACTACAGCGTGAGCTACGACATAATTTGCAAAGGGTCTTTTGACTATGTTCAGGATAATTAAGTTCATCTTATGAACTCCCACTCAGATAGACATCCCTCTAGTCATCTAAGTGATTACATGATCCGAGTCAAACTAGGCCGTGTCCGATCATCACGTGAGACGGACTAGTCATCATCGGTGAACATCTTCATGTTGATCGTATCTTCTATACGACTCATGTTCGACCTTTCGGTCTCCGTGTTCCGAGGCCATGTCTGTACATGCTAGGCTCGTCAAGTTAACCCTAAGTGTTTTGCTGTGTTCCGAGGCCATGTCTGTACATGCTAGGCTTGTCAACACCCGTTGTATTTGAACGTCTGAATAAAACACCCGATCATCACGTGATGTTTTGAAACAGCGAACTGTCGCAACGGTGCACAGTTAGGGGAGAACACTTCTTGAAATTGTTGTAAGGGATCATCTTATTTACTACCGTCGTTCTAAGCAAATAAGATGTATAAACATGATAAACATCACATGCAATCAAATAGTGACATGATATGGCCAATATCATTTTGCTCCTTTTGATCTTCATCTTCGGGGCTCCATGATCATCATCGTCACCGGCATGACACCATGATCTCCATCATCATGATCTCCATCATCGTGTCTTCATGAAGTTGCCTCGCCAACTATTACTTCTACTACTATGGCTAACGGTTAGCAATAAAGTAAAGTAATTACATGACGTTTAAGTTGACACGCAGGTCACAAATAAAT
>NC_041383.1:690993012-690993617 GCF_002162155.2 Triticum dicoccoides | reverse complement strand
TGTTGGGGAACGTAGCAGAAATTCAAAATTTTCCTACGCGTCACCAAGATCTATCTATGGAGAAACCAGCAACGAGTAGATAGGAGAGTGCATCTACATACCCTTGTAGATCGCTAAGCGGAAGCGTTCAAGTGAACGGGGTTGATGGAGTCGTACTCGTCGTGATTCAAATCACCGATGATCTAGTGCCGAACGGACAGCACCTCCGCGTTCAACACACGTACAGCTCGACGATGTCTCCCACGCCTTGATCCAGCAAGGAGAGAGGGAGAGGTTGAGGAAGACTCCATCCAGCAGCAGCACAACGGCGTGGTGGTGATGGAGGAGCGTGGCAATCCCGCAGGGCTTCGCCGAGCACCTACGGGAGAGGAGGAGGAGAACTTGGGAGAGAGGGAGGGGCTGCACCAAAGGCATAAGGTGTGTTTGAGAGGCCCTCCTACCCCACTATATATAGGGATCCCAAGGGGGGGGGTGCGCCAGCCCCTAGGAGATCCAATCTCCAAGGGTGCGGCGGCCAGGGGAGGAGTCCTCCCCCCCCAAGGCACCTAGGAGGTGCCTTCCCCTGCTGGGACTCTTCCTTTAGGGTTTCCCCAGGCGCATGGGCC
>NC_041383.1:690958531-690992126 GCF_002162155.2 Triticum dicoccoides | reverse complement strand
ATCCCGTATACAATTCCCTTTGTCTAGCGGTATGGTACTTGCCCGAGATTCGATCGTCGGTATACCGATACCTTGTTCAATCTCGTTACCGGCAAGTCTCTTTACTCGTTCCGTAACACATCATCCCGTGATCAACCCCTTGGTCACATTGTGCACATTATGATGATGTCCTACCGAGTGGGCCCAGAGATACCTCTCCGTTTACACGGAGTGACAAAAATCCCAATCTCGATTCGTGCCAACCCAACAGACACTTTCAGAGATACCCGTAGTGTACCTTTATAGCCACCCAGTTACGTTGTGACGTTTGGCACACCCAAAGCACTCCTACGGTATCCGGGAGTTGCACAATCTCATGGTCTAAGGAAATGATACTTGACATTAGAAAAGCTTTAGCATACGAACTACATGATCTTGTGCTAGGCTTAGGATTGGGTCTTGTCCATCACATCATTCTCTCTAATGATGTGATCCCGTTATCAACGACATCCAATGTCCATGGTCAGGAAACCGTAACCATCTATTGATTAACGAGCTAGTCAACTAGAGGCTTACTAGGGACATGGTGTTGTCTATGTATCCACACATGTATCTGAGTTTCCTATCAATACAATTCTAGCATGGATAATAAACGATTATCATGAACAAGGAAATATAATAATAATCAATTTATTATTGCCTCTAGGGCATATTTCCAACAGTGTACACCGGTGTCGCCGCCGGTTGAGATGGACGGCGAGGCAGCCAACAAGCAGAGGCGGCTCGAGCCAAAACCGCATCCTGCGAGCCTGGACTTCATCAACAGCCTCCACGATGACATGCTGCTCATCATCATCGGCCTCCTCCCCACCAAATCGGTCGTGCGGACCGCCCTCCTCTCCCGGCGGTGGCGCCCCCTCTAGCGTTGTGTCCCCCTCAACCTCATCGTCGACAGTTGCCTATGCAACGGGGATTGCAAATGCATGGTCGTAGTCTCCAAGATCCTTTCATCGCACCCTGGGCCAGCCAGACGCCTTGACATCCGCATGTTCAGTACCAACTGCAAGGTCCAACCCAAGTTCGATGAGTGGTTCTTATCCCCCGCCCTAGATCAGCTCGAGGAGCTCAGATTTGAAGCTGGACGATGTCGCTCTCTACCGCCGTCCGCGCTCCGCCTCACGCCAACGCTGCGCCGCGCCAGCTTCAGCTCCTGCTATCTTCCCCAGATTAATGCCGCGCCCGCCCTTCTTCTCCCTCAACTCAAGCAGCCCGACCTCTTCGACGTTGTCATCTCGAAGAAGGCTATGGAGCACCTGCTCTGCAACTGTACTGCGCTTGAGTAACTTCGTCTTGAGAAGATACACGGGTTCATTAGCCTCCACATCGCCTCGACGAATCTCCGATGGATTTATGTGTCTTGCTGGCCCCGCAACAAGACATCAATTGGGAAGAGATCATTCCAGCTGTTCTGCATTATGGTCATTGAGAATGCGCCTTTCCTTGAGAGATTGCTTGTATCGGATCTAGAAGGTCCAACAAAAATTAGGGTCATTGACGTGCTGAAATTGACAGCGTTGGTGTACTCGTCTGCCAAATTCTCCGAACTCTTTATTGGATCCGTAATCGTTCAGGTACATCACTCATCTTCTTCTCAATCTTCTTGAAATTCACATTTTTAAATTTCTTCTTGATGTATTTAAGATTGTCTTCCAGAAAATGATTCCCACAAGCTTGACCCAGTCCATGCGCACAGTGAAGATCTTAGCACTAAAATCTATCGGCCCCAATCTGGATCAAATTGTTGGATTCCTTACATGCCTTCCGTGCACGGAGAAGCTACTCATCAAGGTGAAACTTCTTTCCTATAAGTAGCGGTAATCACAACGTAGCTCAATTTTTTCGTAATTTTCCCAAATTACGATGACAAGTGTAGTGTTCAAAACTGCATCTACGCACTGCACCGAAAGAAATGTTTTCAGTATTTTTTTCTCACGTGATCACCTGCATCATTTTTATGTTGTACTACTACTATAGTAGCCTAGGATAGTCATAGTGAAAAGTAACTTAGACTACTCCAGTAACTCTATGGTTACCCTAAGAGCAAGTACTACCTCCGTCCTGGTTTACTCTTCCAATTTTGTAGTATCAAATTTTGACCATAGATTTAACTGACAAAATGTTAATGCATGTCACTAAGAACTATATCGTTGGATTCGTATTTGAACATAATTTCAAATGGTGTAATTTTTAGTGACATGCATTGGCATTTTCTTAGGTAAATCTATGGTCAAAATTTTATACTAAATACGAGGTAGTATTCCCTCCGTCCCAAAATTCTTGTCTTGCATTTGTTTAGATACGGATGTATCTAACACTAAACTGTAACTAGATACATCCGTATTTAGACAAATTTAAGACAAGAATTTTGGGACAGAGGGAGTACAAAAGTGGGCTATGTAGGCCAAAACATGTGCCAAATTCACTTGTGATGCATTTGGCATCGATGCCCCTCCATTGCTCACCTGGTGCCCCAATTTGGATCACCTACTTTGCTCCGGTGCCAAATTAACTCACGCAATGAAAAAACACTGCGTGGGAGAGAGAGGACTGAGGCAATAAAAACACTTGTTTGGGAGTGTGAGAGGCTGATGTAGTTGGTTTGATTGATTTGTTTATACATGTGGGTCTGTGTGCACAGCGGTGCCAACTCTCTCACATCGCGAGAGCGGTGCCAAAATCTTTTGATTTGACATCGATGCGTATTATGTGGCATACTTTTACGAAATATGGCATCGGCCACATAGTGGAAGGCAACAAATGACCAAGCTCTTCACGTGCTCCTAGTTAAATGAGAGGAAACAGAAAGAGAGAGAGAGAGTTAAAAAATATCACTAGCCAGACAACCCTATCGTATGAGCGAATGATATTGGTACCTCTTGATGACACGGCAATCTTATGCAGCCAGCTGCTCTAATATGTTCTCTTCTTTTGCAGATAAAAAAAGACCCGAAAGTGAAAAATGTGCTACACTATAACAATCTCATCGAATGCCTGGATCTCCATCTTACAGAAATTGATTTGATCGACTACCGAGGCAGCACATCTGAGATTAAATTGGCCAGGTTCTTTGTTCTAGAGGCAAGTGTTCTCAAGGTAATGAGGTTTGGCGTTCTCTAGCGCAACAATGAATGGCGTGCTGATCACCGCAAGCGTCTAAGCCTAAATGACAAAGTCTCCGCAGAAGCTGAATTTTTTTTTGAAACATCAAGTGGCCAGAGACTCGAAAACTTATTTTCCCATTAGTAACTTGCCAGGGCGGTGGATTTTAGTTTGTATGATAATGCTGCATCCACCTAAAGTAACGAAAGTTCTTACGTAAACTTCCTAGTAATTCCCTCTTCCTAGGTGCAGCATTACTCCTAACATTTGTAATATCAGTTTGAAACTTGTAATATTGCCGTGTCCTATTCCTGCGTTTTCAAAATCCTGCGAATCAAACAGGTCCTGAGTTGGTGATGATGTTGTGCCTCCCATCTTTCACCAATAGTTGTCGGATCTAGATCTGACGCATACAAACCAAGCTTCTCCATTTTTGCAAAAAGATGCCCGTACTTGTTCCCTATTTACAAACAACTCCTTGTCTCTCACAATCAGCCTTATCTCCTCCCCACCACATCTAGAAGGCGGTGGAAAAATCTGGCGCGATGGCCGCTGCCGGAGCCGTCCACCCCCAATCTTGGTGTTCCGTGCAATGCACGGGCATATACGCACGGGAAATTATGTCGAACAGGGCTAGTTGTAAGCAGGCTAGCTCTACAGCCATGATGATAGTGACTGCAAACAATGAGGCTGACTATGGTATGCCGAACACGGCGCCTATACTCAGGTGTCATCTCCGGGGCAGGGTCTTGTCACTTCACTGTGAGGAGCAGCACATAATAATTTGACCAATGGGTAGTACAGTGCTAGTACTAGTAGCACCACCGTCTGGATTTAGGAGTACTACCACGTCCGTCTAGATTTTAGTATTTGACTAGCAATATCTAGTAGTAATGCATGTCACAAAAAATGTACTACTCCCTCTGTAAATAAATACATGGTGTTTTATTCCTATCGGTGAGAGAACTTAATGTTTTTTGCTAACTACTAATAGGATTACATGCAATGAACTAAACACTGCATGTCATGTTTGGTAGTCTCAAGTCATTGAAAGCATGCACGGCCCACATCTCTTATTGGTTGATATGTCACGAAGTAAGAAACAAGGAGGGAGTTAATGCATCGTGCCTAAGTGTTTTGGGATTATTTGGTTTTCATAATGTGACTTACAAAACATTTTTGTTTACATGCATTAACATTTTATTAGTTAAATCAAAGGTCAAAATTTGGCGCAAAATGCAAAGGGGGCCAATAAACCAGTAAACATCAAACTTCTCTCGTTTGTCCCCAACTAGAGGTCCGGTGAGATGACTATACTGCACCGGCACGGAGGGGGACACAGCTTCATTGACTTACGGCAACTGCCTTTGGGTGAATGACACGTGGGCCCATGGGGTGGCTGGCCGACCTATCATACAGCCACAGGCAGGTGCAGTAGAGGGCCGAGGAGTAGTACGAAATCCTACGCACCTACGCACGCTAACCAAGGGCAAGAGTGATCACTCGAATCGCAAGATCAGTTGACCCATGGAGGCGATGAGCGCGAGCATCAGCCGGCTGTGACAGATGGTCCACGACACCAGCCTGCGGCCCGGCAACGAGGAACGTCTCCAGGTAGTATTGCTTGAGGCCGCCAGGGCAAGGGGTTGCTTGGACGACAGCTTTGTCTCCTTGTTCGACGAGGTCCTCGTCGGTTTCCTCGACAAGGTCACCGTCGTCAAGAAGCTCGCGGATGACTTTGACGTAAGCCTCCAGCCGACGCGCCCAGGCTCTGCGATGCCCGCCACCCTCAACGGCCACTATGGTGACAACCTCTTCGATGCACTGTGGCCCTGCGACTGCCCGCCGTCGCACCGGAGAATGTCCACCTCGAGGTCGCGCTCGCCGCGCAGCGCCTGGCGCAGCAAGACACCATCGACATACTCACCCACGTCTATGCGCAAATCGTCCACAAGGACTACTACATGCAAGAGGAGGACGATAGGACGCTGGCCTTCTTGGACCGCAGGGCAACCTTGGACGGCACTGTTCAGAAGCACGTTGAGCTCGCCGCCAACGCCGCTGCTCCTCACACGTCGGTTGGTGACCCGGCGCACTAGGGCGTGAGGATGTCGTTGATGGATCCGTATGTATTTTTATCTTTCCGTCAAATCCATGTAGTAGTATATGATACTACAGTAATTATCTTACCTTTCACATCAACTTCATAATTTTCGTACGTACTCCATGCATGAACGGCGCAGAACCAAACTTCTCATTACTCTAGGCAAAATCGTTATTTTCTATCTATCGATCGCGCCATGGAGCAGAACCAAATTTTACAAGTTACGAGTTCAAAAGAAAAAGTCTGCCGTGTTCGCGTCGCACCCCCACACGGTTGGTCCAGCACACCGCTCAAGCGGGAATGCATGCGGTGTTGCATTTTCACTTACAAGTGGGACCGCAGTTGAGCAAACCGACTATCGTCAAACCCCCACCCCGCCCACCGCGCGATGGCTGAGAAAACAAGAGGGAGAAGAGATGGCTGTAGCATGGACTCCAAGAAAATTGGTGTCGGATGGGACTCGTGTTGGTGGCGTGTGCCGTACTACTAGACGTGAATGCTAGTTATGGCCCATGCCAGCCCACTATATCGAGCCTATATCGAGGTACATAGAACAAATTTCCTGCAGTCCGTGCTCATCCCTCCTCTATCTCTCTTCTCAGCCAGCCAGCGGACGTGCGGAGCCCATCGTCTATTTGCTCACATGCGGCCCCACATGTCAGTGAAAACGCAAGACGACCCACTGAACCTGCACATCTTTCACCTCGACGTGCTGGTGATGAAAAACAAATCCAAGAAAGATCTTCGGTGGCTGCTTTTGGAGTTACTCAAGAGTAGTAAGATTCTATTTACAGTTTAACCCAAGATGCACATCTCGTGGCTTCAACTACCACTCTATTTTCTTTCATGACACGACCTGGATGCTAGATGTCCCACGTGTCGGCAAAAGGAGGAAGAACCCGACCAAATCTTCGGTTGTGCTCTCGGATTAGACTAGTTGTGCTAACTTAAAAAATTTATTGTGTACTCCCTCCATTCCAAAATACTTGACTTCCATTTGTCCAAAAATGGATGTACCTATATACTAAAACATGTCTAGATACATATATATTTTGACAAATAGAAGGCATGTATTGTGCAACAGAGGGAGTAGAATGGATGCAAGTTTTTGTATTGGGAAGAAGAGTACATCCATATATTGATAGAGCACAATTTAGTAGATGTTCTATCACTTTTAGCTAGCACAGAGGCTATAGATGAGATTAGTGCACTTGTTGATACTCCTACTTGGTATGCGTGTTGCTGCTTAGAATCAGAGAAAAATGGACCGGAGGGAGTACTAGAATAGAGGCTAGACATGAGACTAGATGCGAGGAAGCAACGTCTACTTCTTTACACTCGAAGAAGAAAGAAGCACGCAAGATCGAGCCTCCGCAGATAAACAATGAATGCATCGAGAAGGCACTAATCCAACTTACAGGAGTAGTAAAATGTATTCTTGTGGTTCTTGTTTTCTTTGGTCTTGCTTTTCTAGTCAAAATTATTGTTGGAGTTCGTGCAAAATGGAGGTCCGTTTGGGGTCGTGTGTTGTAGTTGGCCTTACAAGTGGGACCGCGGTTAAGGAAACCGACTATCAGCAAACCCCCACCTCGCCCGCCGCGCGATGGCTGAGTTAGAGAAATGATGAGGTTGAAGATATTGCTCTAGCACGGACTCCAAGAAATATAGTGTCAGATGGAAGTCGTGCTGGCGGCGTGTGCCGTACTCCTGGACGTGAATGCTTGTTCTGGCCCATGCCACCCTACTACTCCTACTACTTACTATATAGTACTACTAGTATCGAGGATTTGAGGTGCTGGTTACGTAGTAGAGTACAATATGGCTACAGTAAAAACACCCGCACAACGCGCGAAGCATGTGAAGCTAGTACAAATAGTGTACTACTATTGTTGATTGGCCTCATCCGATAACCTGTTGCAATGCACATACAATTATGTATTAAGAAAATATTTTTTTGCCTCGTCGCACCACTCACTCACAGAAACGACTCGAAAGTCATTCATAAATTTAGTAAGTTTATCACAGGCATATCATTTTATTACATACAACAGGTCATCAACCCACATCGACAACGAGGATACATTATAAATACTAAAGTTTTCACCACACAACAAATAACAAACAATGAAATGAACTTCAACTCAACCATTCCTCAGCGTTGGAAACACTTGCTTTGAACCACAAGTGATTCTCTGGGACGGGCCATCCATTGTCGATCTGGAGACCAACGCAGGACTGATCATCCAGGCTGAAGCGGCCTACTATATCAGTACCAGGGTAGGGAACCACCCAAATGTCCGAGGTATAGACACAGTTGCTTCTCATAAATGGTAGTAACATTGTGTCAACAGCAGTTGGATCGCCTTTCACCATCATTGGATAGTTTTGTCCAAGGAAGAGTGAGTTTTCTCCAAGACTATCAATTCTGTACCAGGGAGAAGGACTTGGCACTAGCACACTAGTATCCATCCTGAATACCATGCAACGGGTGTTGGAATAGGTCCGGAGAGTGCAACCATGGGAGACTACACCTGCTTCCTTAGCAGTAACATCATTAGTGGGTTGTATACACACGAGAAGAGGTGATCCATCGGAATTAGTTGCCAAGCGCCAAATAGTATATGGGCGCTGCTCGTCCTCATGCTCGTGATCATCACCATCGTCATCTCCCCCTTGGTTATAAAAATCTTCAAGTATAGGTGGTGGAATGTTCGCAGGACCTAAGAAACACAAGAAGAAGGTTAATTAGTAAAGGGAAACTTGCTAACCCGCATGCATGTGGATGAAACAATTATAATTACGGTGGAAGACAAACATACCGAAACAACGACTCCATGCAAAAACAGTGCCACGAGTGGTGGCAGCAAACACAAGGCCCTCGTATTCAATTGCATCACAGTACTCATCCGTGTACATAAACTAATTTTTGAGCAATATCCATCGAGTCAAACCAGCAAGGACGGCAACAAGCTTGTCGAAGATAGCAACAACTTCATAGTTGTTGTAATTCCAATAGCGGTTGGGAACTCGATAAATTGCTATCTTCCGTAGAAGACAGTCACCATGATTGTATTTGAACGTGCGTACAATACCGGTGTGCTCAACCTATGGGCAGTCTGCTGAGATTTTTGGAAGTGGAACCCGGTCACGAGTGTACACATTCACAAGTTCCCACTCGCAGTTGGACCCAACGTAAACAACCCAATCTCCATTTGCGCCTGCCCAAGCCTTGCCCTCAAGCGATGGCATCTTAACATCATACGTATCATTATCAAGCGGCGTCAACTTGCACAGGGCGAGGCCTCCGTCGTGACGGCGCCAGTCATTAGGGTCACGGCGAAGAAGATAGGGGAGATCAAACCGCTCCTTGACTCTTGGGTTCCTTGTAATGATGTTATTAGTTGAGTCAAGAATGGGCTTGAACGAACCTGCCATGCTAGCCGAGGTGATGACGTCGCACCGATCAATGAGTTCCTCCACCACGTCATCTTTCAGATCGGGGCAAGAATAACGGGGTCGTTTCCGTCCTGTTCCCTCCATGGAGAAGATGATCAAACAATGGCAGAAGAAAGGGTGAACGGCTGAAGGAAAATGGAGGAGGGAGAGGAAGAGCGTGCGACAGCAGTTCCAAATCGAGAGGGAAAGGCGAAGAGTCGGTGGGCGGTTGCCAGTTTGCCACGGTTCACGAAGGGGCGCCCCGGCCTACACGTCGGTTCGGAAATACTCCTACTACTCGCGGTCGTCTCATTGATATGTTGGAACGGGACCACATGTCAACGAAACATGGTGTGTAATTTCTTGTGCAAAATGTGATCTGGCCGCATTGGCCCGAGGTGCCGCATTAGTTATCGACCTTTATTTTTTTAATGGCGTGGCGTTCAGTTTTGAAGCATGACTAACTGGTACTATACGCAGAGAAAATATAAACTACTCTACCACTACTCCACCTCTAGTACTAGTAGTATAAAAAAGATATATAGGCTGGAGCTTCGGCGCTTTCTTGCCAAGGGCTGCCCACTTGCTTCTCACACTACCACCCTCTCTCCAGATCTAAAAAGACGGCCCCTCTCTCCCTCCTCATCGGTGGTCACAGATCCGCCGGGGAAGAAAAGGACGTGCAGTGTTGACGCACTCGTCATCGGCGAGCGAGGTCACGCACTGACGACAAGGCCGTCCTCTCAGACCTAGTGCACGTGCTGGATGGCCTCCGTCACCAAGCTCGCTGCCGTAGTGTGTGCGGAGGACGACGACCGCGAGCGAAGCCACTTCCCGCCGACCCTCAGGTATGCTACCTCTTTTCAAACCATACCCTTGTTCTATTGCCCCATCTGGCACGTCGTTGCATGTGGATCTTTTTCCACTCCACCATCTTCCCAATTTGCTATCCTCTGCTCTGCTCGCCACGCAGACGAAAACCATAATTTGCACTATTAAAGGAAACCCTACTTCATGCAGACTAATCCATGTTTGGGTTGAATAAGGAAAGGAAGGGAGACTGTACTGTCCAAGAGAGTAGGCATCGAACCCGCATCTAGGTTGAAAAGGGGAAAATCAGTAGCTAAGGAATGAGTCTCGTGTCTCTTGGTTTAAGAAGGGTAGAAAGGCACGACAACGCAATAGAGAATGACCAGGTCGATCGGTTTGTTGTCCTCACATAGGAAAAAGGTGGCTAAAGAGAACAAAAATGGGAGGTAATCCACATATGCTGCCTGGATATTTGTTGCTCTGGGCAACCATACCTCCCTTACCACTCTGCGTCCGTGGAGGTACATCATATTGGTGCACCCACTGTCCGAATGGGCCTCCCATGCTCTTGTTGCCACTTTTTTTGCTGTTAGTATAACGCTAGCAGTCAAGTCAAGCAATGCTAGTACTGCTAAAGTGAAGCCACATTTAACTAATGCCGCTCTCAGTCTAATGCCACCGATAAATTTAAGCAATGCCTTTTAATGTCACTGGATTATTTCAGGGTTAGCTGTTGATTGTGGATGTATTGTTACTTTTACATTTTGTCTAATGCCACTAGTATACCAATGCTGAAACTTGTTACCTTTACATTTTGTATTGTTAATTCTTATAGAAACCTTCCAGTGCTAGAGTTTATTGAAATTTGTTCAGTAAAACCATTGTACTGTACCCTGTAATAAACTAACTACTCTACTATTGCACTAGCCACTGGATTAGTGTATATTTGTAGTATTCGAATGGTGTAGAGTTCACTCAAATTATCCCGGTAAAGCTAGTCACACCTTTGTTAAAATTAATGTTCATTATGTTATCGGAGGAGGTCTGTATGTTTGTCTCTAATGCCTGTCGACTACATACCTAACATCATGATGTAATGTTAAGTCATTTCCTTTTGTACAGTGTCACTGAATTGTCAAGGCGGTGATGGCATTTTATTTTAGTAGAACTACACAAAATTTGCTTAAAAGAAGAGGAAAGGTCAGGAATGGCTCAGTTTTTCAGAAAAAACTATGTATGCCTTCCTGACATCAGCCGATGTTGCTTTATTTATTCCTTCAAACAGGTTGTTAGAAACAGTCTTGCTACCTTTTCCTATTAAGAAATTGGAATGCTTATATTTGTGAGTCTATGCTTCAACTAGTGCCACTTTTATAGTAATCACACTTTAAATATCTATGCAAACAGGGATGCTCGATTTTAGTGGAGCTGCACAAAAAGTCCAACTGGTTCAACATTAGGAGCATGTTTTTTTCCAAACCTTTATATCCAATTGATGGGACTATGAGCTGTTCATTACGAAGGTACATGGTTTGCTACTATCTTGCTACTCTTTTTGTACTGTCATTAGATAGTAATACTAGTGGTTTGCTAGCTGCTTGATATGTTACTAGCTGCTTGATATTTGTGCAGATAGAGATGTCTGCCCATTGCTATTTGGCAAACAAACAAAGTGTCCGCAATTTTGGTTGAACTGCACAAGAGAATAGTATAGTCACTGCATGAAGTGCCATATGAAAATAGACATAAAGATTGGATAGTCACTTCACGGACTGCAGAAAAGTAGTATTGTACTATTTACTGGCCAACAGTTGGTGCTTCATTGCTTTGGTCTGATTATACAATGGGCATAATTTTGCCTAAGTTAAAGTTTGTATCCCGAAAATAGTCTCACGCTATGATCGAGAGAAGACCAAATCATATTGCAGTGGATGTTCCTCCATCATGTGTGGTTCATTCTCATGGTTCCAGCTGTTGGTGAAACCACTTACATTTGCAAGAGTAATTGTAGACTTCACAAACAAATTTGTCTTTCAGTCTGTACTGAATGTTGGCCAATAGAAGCATCCATGTTAGTAGGAAAAACAGATGTTTTTTCTAGATCTTTGCTTTTGGAGCTACATATTTGTATATGATCTGTGAATCATTTAGATGCATTAACATGTTGATCTTATGTATGGGAATCGTACTAGTTAGTTTTAGTTGCGACGCAAGATCCGAAGTGGCTGATCTTTGCTTTTGGAGCTACATATTTGTATATGATCTGTCAATCATTGAGATGCATTAACAGTTAATTATTTATGTTCGCTCAGTGTTTACAAGTTACTGATAGATCACTAGCTAGCCTACAAATACACTCCTGGCAGTTTTATTTGCGACGCAAGATGCGAAGTGGCAGTTTTTTGAATAAAAATTCCTACCTCTGAAGAAACTGACAAGCTACACTATCGATCCTACATGGATAAAAATGCCTACCTCTGAAGAAACTGACAAGCTACACTAGTGATCCTACATGGATAAATAGCGGATCACGCACATACTACCTCCTTTCCGGTTTGCAGGGCTCAATTCAAGAAACGACCTACTCGATCCTACACGAATAAATAGCGGATCACGCATGTACTAGTACCTCCTTTCCGGTTTGCAGGGCTTAATTCAAACCTCTCACCAACCAAGGTTTATTAGTCCCGTGAGAAAAGCACGTACTAGTACTCCCTCCGTCTGGGTTTAGTAGTCCCGTGAGCAAAGCAGCAAGACCAAGGCATGGCAATAATTAACGGCATGCAAAAGTTTAAGCCTAATTAATTCCAATGATTTAAGTGGATGCATGCATGCCCTCGGCTGCGACTCGTTGCATGCTGCTTCGCGTACTGCCTGCTAGCGATTCTGAGTGCCTGCATGCAGCCGGCCGTAATTAAGGCAGCTAACTGATACAAAAAAAGACACTTTAATTGTTGCGGGCTTTTTAAATCCGTGGAATCATTATTGACAAGGAGGGAGATGATTCGAGTGCACTTGTTTGACCGCCATGCTGGTGTGCCACCTAGACGGGACCGGACGACACAGTCATAATTTCAATTTCCCTAGTTTTCCAGGGCAAGCTGGCGCGCTAAGCCATTATGCATTGAATTCCAATGACCATCGCGCTACCTCCCCCCCTATAAGTACTGTTTCTCGGCCTTCTCCGGTGCCACCGCGACCCAACTCGCCATATCCTCATAAGCCCCCACCGAGCCGACGTCGCTCGCCACGTCCGCCATGCCCCCGCCCGTCCGTGGTAGGCGACGCCAGAGGCGGTCACCGCCGGAACTAGTGTTCGGTTTTTCACCGGAAGGCAGACGGAGGGAGGAGGCATTCTATCTGTCTTTAGATGGAAATGCGCAGATCGAGGAGTTGCTGGAGCGCGACCGCATGGCGGAGGAGCAGGAGTTGTTGGAGCGCAGCCGCCTGGCGGAGGAGCAGCGTATCGCCGATTTGTGCCGCCAGCGGGACATGGAGCAGCAGCGCACCGACGCTCTGAGTCGCGAGCAGAGCGCCCGCAACTAGGCCGACTACGTGGAGGCCGGCGCCCGGCAAATAGCCCTGGAGGCTGTCGGGCACGCACACGTTCGTGATGCCGATTTTTACTACCAGCTCGTCAAGTGGGTTTCCCGCTTGGAAGCCAAAGCTTCGGTGGACCACACCGGCATGGAAAGGGCCAACGCGCGTGAGCAACGCACCCTATCGCACCTCTGGCAATCCGAGGCGAGGCGCAGGACGCCGGTGCCGGCGTTTAGCGTGTACCACAGATGGCGGCCGACATCGTCTAGTTAGCTAAGAGTAAGTTAGTACTTGTCTAGTGGGAGTAGATAGTTAACTTGGCTATGATGGTTGTCAACATGGAAGTTCAGTACTCTATATGTGGATCAGACCTGTTACTTTGCTCTGAATGTTGAACTTTCCGTTTGAACGTATGGAATGGGTTGTTATTTTTTAAAATGGGTTGTATTTGTCCTCCACGGGTTTAGAGGCTGACTTGTGGGCCTAGCAAGTTGACGCATACACAATCAGGAGATGATTGTACGTGGAGAGGATGACAGCAGGGACCCGCCAAGATCATGGCAGTACGCAAGTAAGTGCCTCATTATTTCAAGCCAATAAAAAAATGGCTCCTAGTGGATTTCTGACATCTGGGTCCCATGCCATTGTCAACGTAGTCAATAAACGAGAGAATTGCACAACGAGCGGCTGACACCAGGGACCCAGCAGCTCCCCCATTTATTTTTGTTTTGGGTTAATTTGATAAATGCCTCTGAGAAATGCCACTGCAATTTCCAAACTTTGAAAAATGCCATTTCATGCCATTTCTAGTGGCATTTTTCGAAGTCTGGAGTGGCGTTTTTCAAAGTTTGCAAACTGCAGTGGCGTTTTTCAAAGTTTGCAAAAACTATAGTGACATTTTTCAAAGTTTGGAAATTGTAGTGGCATTTTTATGAATCGCCATAATTGGAGTGGCATTTATCTAATTTGTTTTTGAGACGAAAGCAGGGTGGCAACTGGGCTGTGCGGGACACTCTGGCCTGTCTAGACAGCCTTTTCTTTTATGTTTACCACAGACCATCCCAGTAGTTTTTTCTTTTTTCTGAAAATGGCTAGCCCAGTCTTTTTGTGATATGTCAAGTAAGTCGCTTTATCAGGCCTGTTGGGCTGCAAATCTTTCAAGACGAGGAGAGCTTCATTCGGCTGGCCGAGAAAATGGCCTATCAGTAATGAGAAATGGGTTGTACATTTTTAAAACACATCAAACCGGCAATTAGTTTCAAATATCTTTTTTTCATTTCGAGATTTTAAATTGCATTGATTTTTATGCGTGGACAATTTATTGGATTTTATATTGATATACATTTATTTTTAAAATCAGTCCAAATGTGACTCGAAATTTCGGGATTAAAAACAGTTCAGACCGCACCGACATATGCAAAATTTTGTATAATTTTTTAACCGTGGCCACAATATGGGCTGTAATGCTAAAAAAAAGAATATGGGCTCCAAAAAACCCGTAAGAATCAGCAAATGGGCTGTAAACTATTTGAAATAATGGCAGATGGGTTGTATGCTATTTTCCACAGATTTGAGGCTTCCCACAGATGGCATGTATACTGTTGGATGTCCAATCAACGGCCGTCGTGCTTCTTCAATCTCTGCTCTTCCTGCTGCAGCCGCTCAAACAAGCGCTGGCAAGACTGTCTGCTCCCTCCTCCACGCGGCCGGCTGTGCTGCCGCGCAGGCCTCACTGCCCCATCGTACTCCCATCATGGGCCTAGCCATCCCTCTACTCACCCACAGTCCCACACCTGCTGTTATTCTCCGGCGACGGCAGACGAACCAGTAAACCCTCGTACAGTCGTACTCCACTCCACGTGGGAAACAACTGCCGAGTCTTCCCTGCCTCCGTGTCGTTCCCTTCCTAGGCCTCGCTGTCATCCACCGCTCTGGTGCTCTATGCGTGGCGTGGTCAACGTGGTAAATGAATGACATGCATCTGAAGTGGACTGTACGTGGAGAGGCTGACAGCTGGGTCCACGGCCGCACGCAAGGAAATGCCTCCTTATTACACGCAAAATAATGATTCCTCCACCTGACATCTGGGACCCACCAAAAGGGCCTCTGTATTTCGCGGAAAAAACGTTACCACCGCTGACAGCTTGGACCCACCAGCTATATCTTCGCACGCAAGGAAGTGCCTCCTTATTACGCCCAAAAAAAGAATACTCCCCATACGATATCCACTAAGTTTACGGGGCCTACTAAGTTGACGGGGACGAAGGGCTTTGTCAACTTAGTCAATATATGCATGATTCTAGATCGACTGGCTGTACGATGTCCATCCAACGGTCGTAGTGCTTCTTCAACCTCTGGTCTTCTTGCTCCAGCCGCCGAAAGCAGCGCCGGTCGTGCCGCCTGCTCCTGCCTCCCGTGGATGGCTATGCTGCTGCGGAGGCCTCACCGCCTCCATACTACTCCCACTGCTGGCCAGGCCATCCCTCCACTCCACTCACCCACACCCCCTGTTATTCTGCAGCGACGGCAGCGCAGCCGAACCAGTGAACCCTTGTACTCCTCTCCGCGTGGGCATCCACTGCCGCGTCTTCCCCGGCTCCGCGTTGTCCCCTTCCTAGGCCTCGTCGTCGTCCACCGCTGTGGTGCTCTCGGCGCGGCGTGGTCAATGTGGTCAATGACCGAATTCCATCGGAAGAATACTGTACGTGAAGAGGCTGACAGTTGGGTCCACGGCAGCCGCAAGGAAGTGCCTCCTTATTACACGGAAAATAATTATTCCTCCACTTGACAGCAGGGACCCACCGGACGGGCCACCAGTATTTCGCGAAAAAAACATTTGCCCCTGACTGCAGGGACCCACCCGACGGGCCACCGTATTTTGCGAAAAAAACATTCCCCCTACTGTCAGTTCGGACCGACCGGAAGTGCCTCCTTATTACGCACAAAAAAATGAATAGCCCCCCTGCTAGCTGGGACCCACCTTTGTGGGAGGCTGACTTGTGGGCCTACTAAGTTGACGGGGACGGAGGGCTTTGTCAACATAGTCAATATAAACGATTCTAGCTCCAGTGACTATACGATGTCCATCCAACGGCCGTAGTGCTTCTTCAACCTCTCATCTTCTTGCTCCAGCCGCCCAAAGCAGCGCCGGTCGTGCCGCATGCTCCTGCTTCCCGTGGCCAGATGTGCTGCCACGGAGGCCTCACCGCCCCTACTATTCCCACCGCTGTCCAGGCCCTGCGGCGACGGCAGCCTCACACCGCAGCCGAACCAGTGAACCGTCATACTCCTCTCCGCGCGGGCTTACACTGCCGTGTCTTCCCCGGCTCCCCGTCGTCCCCTTCCTAGGCCTCGCCGTCATCCACCACCCTGGTGATCTCAGCGTGGCGTGGTCAACATGGTCAAGGAACGACTTCCATCAGACGTGGAGTGTATGTGGAGAGGCTGACAGCTGGGTCCATGGCCGCAGCAAGGAAGTGCCTCCTTATTACGCGGAAAATCATTATTCCTCCACCTGATAGCGGGGACCCACCGGACGGGCCACCGTATTTTGCGAAAAAAACGTTTCCCCCTGACTGCTGGGACCCAACAGCTGCACCTTCGCACGCAAGGAAGTGCGTCCGGGCAAAAAAAAAATGATTCGCCCCCTGACTGCTGGGACCCACCAGCTACATCTTCGCACGCAAGGAAGTGCGTCCGGGCAAAAAAAACGATTCACCCCCTGACTGCTGGGACGCACCAGCTACATCTTCGCACGCAAGGAAGTGCATCCAGGCAAAAAAAAAAACGATTCGCCTCCCTGACTGCTGGGACCCACCAGCTACATCTTCGCAGGCAAGGAAGTGTCTGACAGTCGAGACCCACCTGGTCGAAGCGTACGTAGCGTTGTCATTCTGGTCGCGAACGTGTACGTACATACTGGTCGATGTAGAGGCGCGCACGTGTCATAGTAGAGGCGTGCATGTGTCGTAGTAGAGGCGCGCACGTAGCATGTACATGTACGTACAGCGGAGAGGGTGCAAGAAAGAAAATATGGCCACATACATACATACGGGCAGGGTCTCGAACGCCTACTCACTCATATGCACATGGCTGGGTCGGAACGGAGAAACAGCGTCGTCGTCGTGTTCATGGGGAGCCAACCGGCTGGGTCGGAACGGAATGCATGGTCGTGTTCATCGGGAGGGCTTGGACGGAACAGGCGATGGAAACGAGGCCTGGCGTACCACACAATGGAGGAAATGGACCTCCTACGTTCGGAACGGGGTCCTGTAGATCGAGAGGGGTGTGGCGTACCACAAAACAGAGGAAACGGACCTCCTACGGTCGAAACAGGGGTCCTGTTGATCGGGAGGGGTGTGGCGTACCGCAAAACGGACAAAACAGACTTGTGTTGGAGCGCTACGGTCGAAACGGGGGTCCTGTTCATTGGGAGGGGTGTGGCGTACCGCAAAACGGACAAAACGGACTTGTGTTGGAGCGCTACGGTCAAAATGGGGGTCCTGTTCATCGGGAGGGGTGTGGCGTACCGCAAAACGGGACTCCACGGGATACTGTTCATCTCCACCGTCGACCTCCTCCAGCCTCCACGGGCTCATGTTCATCCAGCCTCCACCGTGCGCTACTCCACCGGCTACTGTTCAACCAACCCTCCATCGTCTACTGTTCATCCAGCCCTCCACACCACGGGGTCCTGTTCAACCACCCCTCCACGGCCACCCCTCCACCATCTACTGTTCATCCAGCCCTCCACACCACGTGGTCCTGTTCATCCAGAGGCAACGCCACCGCTCACTGTTCATCCACCCCCCCCCCTCAACACTCACTATTCATCCAATCGATCGGCTTCAGTTAGCAGCAGTAGCGAAGGAATCGCTCCATCGGGTTCAGTTAACAGCCATCGATCGATCGCTCGGGTTCAGTAACGCGTAGCCTGCAGTGCAATCGCTCGGGTTCAGTTAGAGCCCAACGCCTCGCTCGGGTTCAGTTAGAGCCAACGCCTCGCACACACGCGTGTACGTGTACGAGAGAAATGCGCATCGCTCGGCCCCCGACCTCCCACCGTAACCAGCAACTCCCCGAAATTTTCCTCCCCCTTGTTTCTATCACGGTTTTTTCAGTCATGGACGGCCCAAAGAATGTCATGCAGCTGCGTCTCCGGCCCGCCCAGGACGAAAAGCCCATTTTTTGTCATGATTTTTTGTCATAGAAGTAGGAGCCCACCACATCTATGATGATACTGGGTTTTGTCACAATTATCATCATATAAGTGTCATATGTATGACAGGAAAAAATTTCGTTCGGCCCAAAATGTCACGGATGTGTCTTTTTTTGTAGTGGAACGTGCTGTTCGTGGTCCACCATGTCCTCCCATGGGTCGTGCTACTCATGCTCTAGTGCCTCCTCCCATGGGCTGTGCTGAATAGAATCCTCTGATGGGTCATGGTGCGCCACGTGTGAGTAATGCTTCGGCATCTCTTCCTATGGGTAAGACAACACAGGGACATACTAACTGCATTGAGTGGATGTCGCCTACGAGCAACGACGATGAGGTTTCAACACCTAAGGATCCGCCAAAGTCAACTACAAAAGGGAGGGCAAGGAGTAGACGCTATCATTCAGCTCTTGAACTGCACCCTAAAAGGAAAAAACAGGTGCAGCTACTGCAACTCAGATAAGCACAATGCTGCTGGTTGCCCTGCGAAGTTGGCGTGACAACTTGATGACATATAAGCAGTAGATAAAATGGAGGAAGCATCAAAAAAAATTCTGGCTTTGCACTGTTAGGACATGGATGGAACTATGAAGATCTAGCAACAAACAACTACTTTGGAAACTTCTTCTTTATGTTGTTTAAACTTAGCATCTGGCCCATTTGTATTTCATGTTAAAAAAGTCGTGTATGCTATCACTTTGCTATGTGTGAGGCTACCTATTTACCCATTTATACCTCTGTTGGCAAATTTACACATTTACGCATGCAACATAGTAAAAAGAAAAACTGTTACTATGTGTGTTGTCCTTTACCGATTGATTGTTTGATGGTTTACACAAACCGAAAAGGGTTGTGCAAGTTAATTAGTATCAATGTGCAAGTATCCTCCCTGCATGTGCAAGCGTAATATCTCCAAGTACTATGCCATGTAAAATAGAAAAAGGGAAAAGGAATAAAGTTGTATCATTCTTAGGGTTGGAAAAAACACCATCAAACAGCAGTACAAACAAACAAACAGAATGTGCAACCTGGGGGAAAAAACCCAGATGAAATTGTGCAACTGAACTTGTGCTAGGTGTGCAACTGTATGAGTACCATTGTGCTACTTTCATGCAGACCGATGGTAGCAGATAAAAGAAGGAGCAAAAACAAAACTTACTCATTGTATCGTAGAACGTCCTTCCATGGGGCTTTGTTGAGAGTAGAGTCAACCATCTTGTAGGTCATTATCCTCCTCATGCTTAGGCACTCTTTTGGTTCGTAGTTTGCCAATTGTCTCCCATTCCAAATGCTAGTATTGAACAACATGAACACACCAAATTCATTGTTGTGCAAGAAAAAAAAGGAAAAAGACATTTGTTATTCGACGTGAGTTGGGGCCATAATCATAAAAAGAAAACTAACAGCCTTGCTTTTGCAAGACCGTGTTCTTGACCATGCAACTTTGTCCCCTAAAAATGTGGAACTACCCATTGATCTATGTGCAACTGTATGGATACTTTGTGCAACTATATGACTTGGTTGGTGCCAAAAAATGTGCAACTACCCATTGATCTGTGTGCAACTGTATGAATACTTTGTGCAAGTTGATGGTTTGGGTTGGTGCAAAAAAATGTGCAACTACCCATTAATCTGTGTGCAACTGTATGCCTACTTTGTGCAACTAGATGGGTTGGAAGGAGCACTAACCAACTATAAAAAACGAAAAGAGAGGAAAATGGCGTAAATGCATGACTTACTTCCCGAGTTGCTTGGGTACATCAATGTCGACGACCTGAAAGTGACTGATGTTATGCTTTGGGTAGTGCTGCTTCCATAAACACCTCACCGCCCCGCTATAGTTGAAGCACATTGCATTAATCGGGGTTGTCGAGCTTCCTCCAAGAATCTAGCACCTCGAAACATTGATCCCTTAAGTTGATGTTAAACACCAAGTAGTGTCTACCTCCTTCTTGATCATTGGGATCAGCGAACTCGAGCACAAGGAGCATCACCTGCACATATCGACAGCACAAGAAAAAAGAAGGTAAAAAGTTGTCCAAAACTGACCAGTGAAAAGCCAAGAGCTATTATGCAACACAAAAAATTCAAAAAACACAAAGTTGTGTGGCTAGAAAAAACTGACCATATCTTGACAGTCTAGGTGATTAATCTTGTCAAATTTAGAATGTATCTCAGCAGTGTTGTATATCCCTTGCTGCAAGCGTGTCTGCATTTGAAGAAATGAGTCTTGGAAAACACACTGTAAAAAAGGAAAGGGACAAAAGGAACTTGCAATGAACAAGAAGAACAGATCTCATTAAACTTATAGCAACCCTCAGTGGCATGATGACCTTCTTTGAGTCCTTAGGTAAGTTTTCCCTGATTGTGATAAGACCAGCTTTGACAACACCATTAGATAGCCATTTGCTAGGCTTCATTGAGTCAGCCAACTCCTTTAGGCTCAGAAAGAAGCCATCATAGTTAATGATTTCAGGGTTGTTCGGAAAACAATGCGAGGGCAAAGAAAAAAGAACAAAAAATAGGATTAACTGGTTGTCGTAAAACGCATGAAGAAGTGAATAAAAAATGAGTAACTGTAGTTAAGGTGTGCAGGGCATGATGTGCCAACTGTATAACTACTATTGTGCAAGTGATGTTGAATGGAACTGCAAGTACAAAAGATGACTTTTGCAACTGCAAAAAAATTGAATTACTACTGTAGTGCTACTATTACATATGTCTATGACAAGATAATAAAAGATGTTCAACTGTATTACCATTTTTGTGCAAGAAATCAATAAACACATGAAGATGCAAACATAATAGACTGATTTACCACAAAATGCTTTAGTTTTACCTTGTTTCTATGACATTTTCTCCAGGTATATTCCTTACATAATTGAGAACTGCCGCATAAAGCATGTTCACTTGTTCATTGCAAAGTAACGTCTTTGTTTTATTGTAGTCGATGTAGGGAGACCTCTGGACAGCAGTTGGCTTGATTATCCTCCTTGTGCGTTTTTGCACTGGTGGGCCGGATGTGGTACTGCCGGACCCACTTGCACCCCCTAGAACACCTGTCACATCTGGGGTGTGAAACTCATCTGGAGAATCCGAAATGATGATATGAATTGGTGCCTTCCCAGTGATCACCTTATCTGCAGCACAAACCTCTCTCATAGTTTTTGAATCCCAATCATCTAGCTCGCTACTCTTAGATAACCCTACCTCTTGTGGTGTCACTTATGATTTGTTAGGCTCGTCCACTGTGGCAACTGGGGGGTCATCATCAAGATCCAAACCCAAGTCAAATGGTGGAGCATCGCAGAACCCATCGCCGTGATATGATCTTGCTGATGATGCTCTACGAATGGGATGCACATTGTTATTCTCTCCTTGGACATCCTTGGGTGCATCACCTGCTGACTTTGTTCGTGCAATTATGCTTGGTGGCGGTCTTGGCGGTATACACCTCGAAACAAGGTCATAAACTTGCTCTTGTGTAAGGGTATCATGTTGGTCAAGAGCATGAAAAGTAGGCGAATGTTGTTTCTGAGCCTGCACAACATTACTGACAGCTGAGGGTTCCATGGTGACTGAATGGGTTGGGGTTGGAGTTGGCACACTGACTGTTGTGGTTGGCACAGTGACTGCTTGAGTTGGCAACGCAGTCCCTGGGATTGGCACACTGACAGCTTGGGGTTCTGTGGTGACTGATGGGGGCAGGTTAGAAACAACTCCAGATGCCTCACTTCCTCTTGCTGTTGGCACAGTGGTGGTTTCGCTTTCCTTGATTGCTGGTGTACTGTGCGCAGTTGATGCTGTAGTTGGCTTATTTGCACAAACAGTTGGCTCAGCTGGAGTTGCCATATCAGTTGTTGGGGTTGCTGACTTCCTACACTGCATCCTAACAACTTTCTCTTAACTGTTTCATCCACTCTTAATAGCATGGCTTGGCAACTCTATTCCCATTTCTGCAAACTTTGTGTCCTTGGCAAAAGACACTGTTTTGTTGCTTTTTTACCAGGGAGTTTGCATGTTGTAGAGATGAGCTTGGCATCTACATGCGCAATGGTTGGCACTTGTATAACAGTGCTTGCCTTCTTGGCCTCTGGAGTTGGCACCTCTTTTCCCTTTGATTTACTTCTGTTCTTCAAATTTTTCTCTCCCATACCAGCAACCTTATCTTTTGGTTGACCCAACACCAGGTTCTTGCTAAGTATCACGAGCTTCTTGCACTTTGGGACAGTGGGTGGGCGCGGTGGGGATGCTTTCATCCACTTGCTACCACCTGATGATGAAGCATCTTCAGATGCAACACCTTCCTTCAATATCTTGTCAACCATGGTTTTTGAGCCAATCTAGTCCAAACCCTTTCCTGCCTCTTCCATTTCTTCCTCAGTGCTTTCTACTCCATTGTTTATGATTTTTTCAAAGGAATTATCCTTCTCTTTCAAGTCAAAGATTGCATGAAATTCCAGCAAATGGATGTCAAATCTGTTGGGGATTGCTGGCTCTGACCTACACAAGTCAAACAATGAGAAACCTTCCTCTGGCACAGCTGCTTTGGTTCCAACTGATTTCGGATCTTCACCCGTCTGACGCATGTCCTTTTGGATGAAAAACTGTAGAGTTACACTATCATTAATTGAGCTGCTCCAGTTGTTGTTCCCTCCATCTCCAGAAGTGTTTACCCTCTTTGGACTGCTGACACCGCCAGCTTTACCATCATGATCATCATCATCCTTCCCACTGTCACTACCTCCATCAAAGGCCCCCCTGTTATCGTCGTGTGTTTCCTCGTTGTCATCATCACTGCCCCCATGCTTTCCTTGCTCATCTCTATCAACGTTCTCGACATCATCACCTTTCCCCTTGTCTGTACCATCTTTTTGCTCTTTCTCTTCCACTTCATCATTACCGGATTCTTCATTGTCTTCATTGTTGTCAGTGTCATCATCGCTGTCATCATCATCATCATCGTTGTCACTATCATCATCGCGTTCTTCATCATCCCTTCCCTCTTGATCCTCCTCTTCTTCTTCAGAATCATCACTTTCTTCAGAATCATTGCTGCTACGTCTTGAGCTTGTGTTGGTTTTCCTTGAAGAGGAAAGGGTGATGCAACACAGTAGCGTAAGTATTTCCCTCAGGTTTTGAGAACCAAGGTATCAATCCAGTAGGAGGCTCCTCACAAGTCCCACACACCTACACAAACAAACAAGAACTCGCAACCAACACAATAAAGGGGTTGTCAATCCCTTCAAGGCCATTGCAAAAGTGAGATCTGATAGAGATAATATGATAAGATAAATATATTTTTGGTATTTTATGATATAGATTGGAAAAGTAAAGATGCAAATAAAAGTAGATTGAAATCTTATATGATAAGATATAGACCTGGGGGCCATAGGTTTCACTAGTGGCTTCTCTCAAGATAGCATAATTATTACGGTGGGTGAACAAATTACTGTCGAGCAATTGATAGAAAAGCGAATAATTATGAGATTATCTAGGCATGATCATGTATATAGGCATCACATCCGTGACATGTAGACCGACTCCTGCCTGCATCTACTACTATTACTCCACACATCGACAACAATCCAGCATGCATCTAGAGTATTAAGTTTATGAAGAACAGAGTAGCGCTTTAAGAAAGATGACATGATGTAGAGGGATAAACTCATGCAATATGATATAAACCCCATCTTTTTATCCTCAATGGCAACAATACAATACGTGCCTTGCTGCCCCTGCTGTCACTGGGAAAGGACACCGCAAGATTGAACCCAAAGCTAAGCACTTGTCCCATTACAAGAAAGATCAATCTAGTAGGCCAAACCAAACTAATAATTCGAAGAGACTTGCAAAGATAAATTAATCACACATAAAAGAATTCAGAGGAGATTCAAATATTTCTCATAGATAAACTTGATCGTAAACCCACAATTCATTGGATCTCGACAAACACACTGCAAAAAGAGTTACATCGAATAGATCTCCAAGAAGAGGAAGGAGAACTTTGCATTGAGAATCAAAGAGAGAGAAGAAGCCATCTAGCTAATAACTATGGACCCGAAGGTCTGTGGTAAACTACTCACAACTCATCGGAGAGGCCTTGGAGTTGATGTAGAGGCCCTCCGTGGTGGATTCCCCCTCCGGCGGAGCACCGGCGATGGCTCCAAGATGGGATCTCGCGAATACAGAAGGTTACCGTGGTGGAAATACTTTTTCGTGGTCGCCCCTGATGTTTTCAGGGTACATGGGTATATATAGGAGGAAGGAGTACGTCGGTGGACGAATGAGGGGCCCACGAGGGTGGGGGCGCGCCCAGCCCTAGGGGGTGCGCCCAGCCCTAGGGGGCGCGTCGGGCACCCTTGTGGCCACCTCGCTTGTTTCTTGACTTGCACTCCAAGTCCTCTGGATCATGTTTGTTCCAAAAAGACCGTTCCCGGAGGTTTCATTCGTTTGGACTCCGTTTGATATTCCTTTCCTCCGAAACACTTAAATAGGCAAAAAAACAACAATTCGGGCTGGGCCTCCGGTTAGTAGGTTAGTCCCAAAAATGATATAAAAGTGTAAAGTAAAGCCCATAAACATCCAAAATAGGTAATATAATAGCATGGAACAATAAAAAATTATAGATACGTTGGAGACGTATCAAGCATCCCCAAGCTTAATTCCTGCTCGTCCTCGAGTAGGTAAATGATAAAAACAGAATTTTTGATGTGGAATGCTACCTAGCATATTTCTCTATGTAATTTTGTTTATTGTGGCATGAATGTTCAGATCCAAATGATTCAAAATAAAACTTCATATTGACATAAGAAATAGTAATACTTCAAGCATACTAATAAAGCAATCATGTCTTCTCAAAATAGCATGGCTAAAGAAAGTTATCCCTACAAAATCATACAGTCTGGCTGTTGCTCTATCTTCATCACACAAAGTATTTAATTATGCACAACCCCGATGACAAGCCAAGCAATTGTTTCATACTTTAGTAATCTCAAACCTTTTCAATTTTCACGCAATACATGAGCGTGAGCCATGGACATAGCACTATATGTGGAATAGAATGGTGGTTGTGGAGAAGACAAAAAAGGAGAAGATAGTCTCACATCAACTAGGCGTATCAACGGGCTATGGAGATGCCCATTAATAGATATCAATGTGAGTGAGTAGGGATTGCCATGCAACGGATGCACTAGAGCTATAAATATATGAAAGCTCAACAAAAGAAACTAAGTGGGTGTACATCCAACTTGCTTGCTCACGAAGACCTAGGGCATTCTGAAGAAGCCCATCATTGGAATATACAAGCCAAGTTCTATAATGAAAAATTCCCACTAGTATATGAAAGTGACAACATAGGAGACTCTCTATCATGAAGATCATGGTGCTACTTTGAAGCACAAGTGTGGTAAAAAATGATAGTAGCATTGTCCCTTCTCTCTTTTTCTCTCATTTTTTATTTGGCCTTTTTTTTTATTTGGCCTTTCTTTCTTTTTTTATAAAGTCTGAAGTCTCATCCCGACTTGTGGGGTAATCATAGTCTCCATCATCCTTTCCTCACTGGGACAATGCTCTAATAATGGAGATCATCACACTTCACTTACAACTCAAGATTACAACTCGATACTTAGAACAAGATATGACTCTATATGGATGCCTCCGGCGGTGTACCGGGATATGCAATGAATCAAGAGTGACATGTATGAAAAATTATGAAGTGGCATTGCTACAAATACGATGTCAACTACATGATCATGCAAAGAGCAATATGACAATGATGATGTGTGTCATAATAAACGGAACGGTGGAAAGTTGCATGGCAATATATCTCAGAATGGCTATGGAAATGCCATAATAGGTAGGTATGGTGGCTGTTTTGAGGAAGGTATATGGTGGGTGTATGGTACCGGAGAAAGTTGCGTGGCACAAGAGAGGCTAGCAATGATGGAACAGTGAGAGTGCGTATAATCCATGGGCTCAACATTACTCATAAATAACTCATATACTTATTGCAAAAATCTACAAGCCATTGAACTCATATACTTATTGCAAAAATCTACAAACCATTGAAAACAAACTAGCATGACTCTAGTAGCAACGTGGGCTCAGAGAGAGACTAGTTGTAGGAGCTAAAAAGGTGCTGAAAGCAACTGCAAGCCACCCAATGAGGAACTTGTTATCAGTTGTGCCCTTCATAGATTTCATTGTCTTGGTGAATTTGGTAACCGTGGGGTGTTTGGGTGGCCCGGTGTGGTTGAACATCTCATTGAAAGCCTTAATAGAATCCTTTCCAACAATGTATTTCAGCTGCGACCCTCTGTCTGGTAAACCAAAGTTCCTGTGCACACTAGCATCACCTACTGGAATAGTTCCCCTACCTGGGAATACCAAAGCTGAACTGGCTGGGTCGTATGACTGGACTAGGAACTTCGTCAAGTCGGAAGGTAGTGTGTCTGCTAGGTTTACCAAACCTCCTAACATCTTCTCATATAAGAAAGATCTCTGAACAGGTGCCAAATCGTTGTTCACCTTCACAAATCTCCCTGGTGATCCCTAATCCTTCCAGCTTGTGAACGCCGCCGAGGAACGTTTCCTTCGTTCCCTTCAACACCAACTTCACCCACCTGAGACAAAAAAAAGGAAATGAATACAGACAAATTGTGCTCCCGCCGCGCACATACGTCTTCAACTGACCACGTAGTTGGTTGTTGTGCAACCATAGGTTGATTGTTGTGCAACTATTATACCTTATTGTGCAACTGACATGTACACTCTCTGAAATTAAAAAAACTGTCCAAAAATGTATAATGATTTTGTGTAGTTGTGTGCTCAATTGGTGCCAACTTCCAAAAATGACAATGTAGGTAATGAGATTCCAAAATCTATCATAAAAGAAAGACTAGAAAACACTAAACATCGCTTTTCAGATTTGACATGGTAGTATACAACACTTTCAAATTTGCACCACAAAAAATGTAAGCCAAAAAAATGCTGGTTAAACACAACAGCCAAGTATATGCTTTTTCATATGCGACACTGAACAGCACAGGTGCCAACTAGTACCAACATATTGTGCAACTGAAAAAAGAAAATGTACAAAAAAATGTACCTCATCAACTTCTGCACAGGTTGGGCCACCCCCATCAGATGACTTGCCTTTCCCTTTTGTTCTGGCTCGCTTTGCAGCACGGGATGCACTAGCATCCTCCACCTACAAAATAACCAAAATGATGCCTCATGTTAAAAAATCAATGAAAAAAACCCCAAAGAAAACAAAAAATAAAAAATTGAATTTCTTTTACATAAACTCAAAATTGTTCATTGCGTATTCAAAACTTACCCCTACTTCATTACCATCATCGGGGTCGGTATGTGGACACCACTGAGCAGGCCTTTTCCTGTTCCGTCGTATATACTTTGATGAAATCCTTTGCATGGCTCAACAGAAACAAAAACCAAAAAGGAAAAACAGAAAAGGAAAAAAGAGAAAAGAAAACAAGCACATCTATTCGATCATATTTGCTCGATTTTGAGCTTATAGAAAACAACCTCTTCCCCACTTCCACCGGCATCTCCCTCTTCAACCATTGTCACTTCCAAAAAAAAGATCTGGACAAAATCACTCTAATTGCACACACACAAAAATTGTAGCTCAAAAGGCACTAACAAAACTTGTTAAACAAATGCATAAAAAACCAGCATCCCACCACTAAGACATTTCAAAAAGAATCCTGTGCCAACTGGACCCTGGTTTTGCCAAACATTGACCCTAGTTCTGCCAACTCAGATATGGTAATGCCGAGTCAAAAATTCAAGAACACATATCCCAGTTGTGTCCAACTATTGAATCTAGATCTACCAGCTGGAAAACTAGTCCAATGCCAAGTATAAAACCTGCAGAACATAGATACCTGAATATGTGCAACTATTGTACCTATGACTGCTAAAAATGTGTTTATGGCAGATGATGTGTGCAACTGATGCAACTGATGTGTGCAACTGATGCACCTGACGTGTGCAACTGATGTAGCTGGAACTGCCAATTGGGTATCTGGACAAATGTTAAGTTTAAGCACGAAACTCGTTATGCAACTCCTATTTGTGCAACTGCCAACTACAAGATACTCGTTGTGCAATTGAGTAATGAAAACATTCACTCTGCAACTACTATAGTGCAGTTGCCAACTGCAAACAAATCGCTGTGCAACTGGGTATGAAAAAATCGAACGGATTCAACTGCTATGGTGAAATATCTACCAACTAAAGTACCAACTAAAATGCAACGGTACCTAGGGTTTCGATTCACTTGTGCAAGGGCTTGTGCAAAAGGGGCACGGACGCTAGATCTGCTGAGCCTCCCCCACTACAGGCACTGCGGGGCGAGTCTAGTGGGCGCGGCCTCCCCGGCTACAGACGGGGCGAGAGCGTAGCGGTCGCGACCTATGCACAACGGCGCGCGTCGACAACACAACGGCGTGCGGCGACAGCACAACGGCGTGCGGCCCAACACGTCGAGAGCGCTGCGGGAGCAAGTCTAGATGACGCGGCCTACCACGCTACAGACGCGGCGAGAGCACTGCGGTCGCGGCCTCTGCGGCTACGAGCGCGGCGGGAGCAGCACGAGCACCACTTCCCCCGCTATGGGCGCGGCCAGAGCGCAACGGGCGAGGCCTCTCCTACAACGACCGCCGCGGGAGCACTACGGGGCGCGGCAAGAGCATTACGGCCGCGTCCTCCATCTGTACGGCACGCAGCGAGATCGGTACGTCGCGCGGGGGAGAAGGAGCGAGCGGGTGAGCAGCGAGCGTACCTCAGCCGGCGACGAGCAGCGGGTGCTTCTCCCCTGCTGCGCCTCCGCCTCCTCCGCACCTTTCGACGGTGTCGACGGCGAGATCCGACGGCGAACCCCGCAACGATCGGCAAATCGGGAGGGGATGGGAATGGGAGGGGAGAGGGGAATGGAGCGGTGACGGGTGGTGGATGGAGGGGCGGAGGAAGTGGCACGAAATTCAAAACTGCCCACCGCCCACTACTTTGTCTACGTTCACTAACAGATGTACTCTTGCAGTCAATGACATGGCGGGCCCACCGGAGAGGGGGGGTGCGCGACGCCGCCTCGGCACAACCGGGCCAGGTGTGCGGGAGATGCGGCGCGCCTGAAAACCGCCCGAAAGCCAACAAAAAACCACCTGCGACGCGCGACCGCACGATCCAGCACGATCGAACGGTGCGACGCCGGCCGCTCGAGGAGCGCTGCGAGCGCACGCGCACTAATATGTATTTAGGCAGATCATTTGGTTTGGGAAGCGGCCTTAGACATTCGGCCTTCAATGGGCCACAACTGTAGAGTGTGGCCGCGCAGCCCTGCTCCTCCGACCGAGCCCCGGCCTACGCGGCAACGGGGCCTCACTCGCTAGGGCTCCCATAGATTACGTAGCGGAACGTAGCGGCTGCGCCGTCTCCTCCTCCACTCCGCTCCGCTCGCTCTATAAAAGAGCACCGCGTCCGCGGCGCCATTCCACTTCCACCACCACTACCACCACCGCCCGGCGAGAGGAGAGCAGAGGGGGAGCGAGCAACCCGCGGCGAGATGATGCAGATCTTCGTGAAGACGCCGACCGGGGAGACCATGACGCTCGAGGTCGAGAGTTGCGCGGCCGTCGACAGCGTCAAGGCCAAGATCCACGACAAGGAAGGTACGCGCCCTCCGCCTTCCGCCCATGACACCCTCCGGTCGCCTTCGCCGGCGTCGGTTGTGTTGCTCCTTTGTTCGATCGATGATCTTGCCCCGGTTCAGAGCAGATAGCTAGTCCTCCGTGACGAGCTTTTCTTGGGTTAGAAAATATCGTGGCTTCCCCGCTAGCTTATCCGGGGGTACCATAATGTTGGATTGCCTTGCAATTGACCTCGCGGTAGGGCAAATTAGCCCCCTTTTCTACGCCATCTGCCCGGATCTGAGCGGATCCTCTGTTTCTTGCTCGATTTTACAGTTTGTGGTGCTAAACTAACTGCAGACGCTGTGTTGCCTTCGATAATCACAGGTATCCAGCCGGACCAGCAGCGCCTCATCTTCGCGGGGAAGCAGCTCGACGATGGCCGCACCCTGGCCGACTACAGCATCCACAAGGAGTCCACGCTTCACCTCGCGCTGCGCCTCGTCGGCGGTGGCAAGGGCGGGGTCTACCCCAGCAGGATGGAGCCTAACCTGCGCGTGCTTGCGCTCAAGTACAGGCAGCACAGGCTTGTGTGCCGCAAGTATGTTCTATTCCTTGGACCATTTCTTTCACTATACATGGATTTGCCGCTGTTACATGCAATGCATGTCTGGATGACTATGAAATATACAAGCTTGTGAATCGAGATGTTTCTATTGTGGTCTGTTAAATGGGGGGATCATCATATCTCTGTGTGGTTAATTTGGATCCTGGAACTAGCTTATTGGCATACTTTTTTATCAAATAAGTACTAGTTGAGGTGTAGATGGTGTATTTCTTTCACTACACATCGATATATCCTGCTGTTGCGAATTGTGATGTTAGGCTGGATATAAGGTTATGATGTTAGTTCTATGTGAATTGTGATGTTTCTGCTGTGGTATCTTTGATGTGGATCGATGCATATGTACATCATATCTCTCTGCGGTTTAGATCCAGGGAACTGGCTTACTAGCATACTTTTCATCAAGTACTAGTTGAGGTGTAGATGGACTATTTCTTGCATGATTCATCAGTATGCAATTGTGTACATGTTTGATATTTGTATCTGGATGTCTATGCATGATAGAAGTTTGTGAAATGCCATGTTTCTTTTGTGAGCCGTTCAATGGGCATGCATGGATGCGTATGTAGATCATATTTATGTGTGGTTTGTGTTGAGTATTATGATTATTAGGAAAGATAGATAGCGTAGGATCTAGCTTTACTTTCATCAAGTATTAGTTGATGCCTACTCTATTAGCCTTATCACAATAAGTACTGGTCGTTCACAAGATTATATCCTAACTTGTACATGATTTTGCATTACAGGTGCTATGCACGCCTGCCCCTCAGGTCTGCCAACTGCCGCAAGAAGAAGTGCGGCCACAGCAATGACATCAGGCATAAGGAGAAGCTGCGCCCCCACTAAAGCGTTGGAAACATAACAAAGTGGCATTCTATAGCTGGATTAACTGGGAATTCAAAGTTTGGTTCGAGTCTTAGTTTCAGTTAAATGTTGCTTCTGGAATCTAGAACCCTATGCTCCTGTATCAGTTTCCCTCGTAGTACTGTCCAATTTGCTCTTGCATGAATGATGAAATCAGTTATTTGTGGTCTGCTAGCTTGAATGGATGACGAAGTCAAGTAATGCTTCCTATATTTCTGTCATGTGCGTACTATGGTTGAATCAGGTTTCTCAGGCCAGTGTTTTCTGATAATTACTTGGAAATGCAAGCTTTCGTCGTCCAAATCAAAATATGCAACTCTGCATTTGCTGCTGCTACATCTCTATCTGGTGTAGCATGAGCACTGTTGAAACATGCATGTACCCATTTTGTTAGGAAACCAAATGCCATCTGAATGCAAAACAGAGTTGCAGTACTGAAACCACATTACATTGTTGCCTTCACTGAATCCATCTATATGTAGTAGTTTCATAGATGAAATTTCCATTGTGACTCCATCGTCCACCGGATACATTTCATCCCGGGGAAGGGACCATACTCCGGTGCTGTTCATTGTTGCAGCCCCCTTGTGTCCATGGAGGGAGCTTGAGAATTAGAAAACTGCAGAGTTACAAGACATACAAAGCATGGACACCTGAACCTAAATGTAAATTGGGCAAGACTAGCTAGTTTGTGGCACTTGATTCAGAGGTCCATCGTTAGCATAAACAGCATAGCTTATAACTCTGTCTCTAGAGTAACTGCAAGGACCATGTCATGTTCAGTACTAGTATCTCAGGAATCCACATTATATAACAGCTTTTATTTATGGACTTTGAGTAGAGGTTGGAGAATCTGAGGCATCAGGGACGTGCATTTTGAGTTTGACAGTCACTGGAGAACCAATGCAATTAAGCAGTGCTGCGTCGGTAAGCCTTCTGTCGCCAAAAGGATGCCAATGTGAGAACGAAGTAGATGCACGCTTAAGAAACAGAAGAAAACAGAAATAGGTCTTGCTTCGGTACACCCCACTTCAGAATTTTGAAAAGGGTAAATTCATCAATAATATTTGTTAACAACATTTTCTAGAGAAATACCATGTACATTGCAGAGTACAAGGCCTATATTCACCTGATATAGTCGCCAAATCGCCCACCTATGCCCTACATAGCCGAGACCCATTTGCATTGCCTTCTATTTTTTATGTTTATTTTCCATTTTTATATTTATTATTATGATGATTATCATCATTTTTCTTTTTTATAATAAATATAAGTGTTTTTTAAAAAATAAAAAAACAATTTTTAAACACATTAACACTTTATAAAAGTAAATAAACATTTAATGAAAATTTCATTAAAATTTGTTAACACTTTTAGAAGTTACATGAATATTTTTTAAGAGGTGTCGACATATTTTTAAGTTGGAATCTTTTTAAGTACATGAATATATTTTGGAATGGATGACCATTTTTTAAAGAACACAAGAAAATTAACTTACATGAATTATTTTTGAAATTTTGTGAACACAACCTGTAGAAATGAACTTTTTTAGAAGTACATGAATATTTAATTTAATTTATTATATTATTAAATTAGTTCTAATATATATTAGTTTAAGCGAAATCACTAGTTAAGGGGATAAAGGGGTACTTTTCAAATGTTACTGCCAAACATCCCTGTTGGCGAGCACCACTTGTCGCCACCACGGAGTTTGGTGTTTTTTCATGCCACAAAGAAGATGGGAAGATGTTGTGTCGCTTTGTTTGATGAGATCTATTTTCTAAAAAAAAATCTTGTCTATCGAGCGCTCAATTTACAAACTTTTTTCACGGTTGTATTACTTTCATTGAGCTATTTAAAACTAGACCCCGTGTTGATGATTTCAATGATATTTTTTCAAACGCAATTTGTATTCTGGAAAATAAAATAAAAAGTCCACGTGGAAATATAGGTGTACTTGTTACTCTCAGAAAGTGTGTTATGTCGCCAAAACACACATATGGTTCCGCGCGAAGCGGGCAACTTCACCATGCAGCTTACCTTTACAGCGCACACAGTCATGCGCCTCACACGGGGAACATGTCGTCCACATGTATATATTTTGACATATTAAAGTACATGAGAAAAAAACGTGCAGTAAGAAAAAAAACATTGAAGCACTTCACTTGCTTCACTTTGTGCGCTCGATGGCAAGCCACCACGCGACACAC
>NC_041383.1:690926404-690958168 GCF_002162155.2 Triticum dicoccoides | reverse complement strand
GGACATCCCTCTAGTCGGCTTCGTAAAATTCAGTTCTGCTTTAAAAAAACGCAACCCCAAAAGGGTAGCTTCACGATGTTTCACTACGCCAAAAAAAAACTAAAATATGGGTACAGTTCCCTATTTTTCATGAAGGTCTTCAAGGGTTCGAATAAAACTCTAGTTCAAAGAGTCCTCATTGTGTTGAGTGAAAATTATCACCACTGTTATCGGTAAATGGGTATCTCTTTGTTTTTTCCCACGTCACCCAATCAAATAGATTTTTTCCCATTAAAATTTTCCATTCTTAAATTGGAGCTAGCAGGAAGACCAAACAAGATAAAATGATCTTTGGTGGAGTTGAAACTCCTGGGTGAAACTGCTCCAAAGTGGTTTGGCTGGAATAAGGCTGATTTTATGAAGTGGAGCAGTCTTAGATGGGATTTTTTTTTTGAATTGTTTGGATTGCTTACCACATATCTTTACTCCTAATGTCTCAGTTGGTAGGTCGCGTTTCGGGTTTTATTTTCATCCCACCTCATCGGGTCTTTTTTGGTACTTCTTTGGTACTTCCTCCCACCTCCCACCCGTTTTATTTCGCTGGGTTTTTTTTCGTCCCTCCCCCACCCCACTGGTTTAGTTTCGCGTCACCCTCTCACACAACAAAAAAAATCTTAACGGATCATAACTTTTCATGCTGGTGTAAGTTATTTTTAGTAATGTCTTTATGTGAAAGAATCAATCACGATCAATCTCTAAATATCAAATCTAATTAATTAACCTTACCTTAAATTGCTCAATCACATTAATTAGGAAACAAAATAACCGATTTTAAGAAAATATCTACTCTTAATGGAGGGTATTACATACCAAACATAGGTACATCATTAGCTCGCTTCCTTCCCTTCTCTTCCCTTCGTCCCTCAGTCCCATGCTCGTGGCGCTGAAGTGGCATCGACAGGCGATGGCGGTGAGGACAGCACGTGGCAGCCCCTGAAGCACGAATACGACTGCACCTCGGGTCTGCCGTCTCCCAAGATATGGGTGAGTTCTCGTGATGCCCACCCTAAACCCTCACGTCCTACAAATTCCTCAACCTCTACCATCTCGATTTCGTCCATGCTCTGATCCAAATGATGATGCAGCTCCGGCCGATTGACAATGGAGGTTTGCCATCCTTCCTCTCAGCACCCACTCCTGAAGGAACGACACGCCATGCCGATCGAATCCGGTCGAGATCACTCACCAAGATTGCTATTCGGAAGTTTTTTTGTCAAAAAGTGAAGAGTGGGACGTGATCTGCACTTTTGTTAATATCTCTACTCCTAATGTCTCAGTTGGTAGGTCGCGTTCCGGGTTTTATTTTCGTCCCACCTCATCCGGTCTTTTTTGGTACTTCTTTGGTACTTGCTCCCACCTCCCGCTCAGCCGAGACGGTTTATTTTTATACTCCCTCCCACCTCCCAGGTAGTTCCCTCCACGCAAAAAAAAATCGAACCAACCAATCTCTACTCCTAATGGAGCAGTTGGTAGTCTTTGCCGGTCAATTTTCGTCCCACCACTTTTGTCCGGGTTTTTTCGTAGGTTAACTGTCGTAGATTTTTTTCGTCGCCTCCCCCACTTCATCGGTTTATTTTCACTTCATCCTCTCACACAACGAAAAAAACTGAACGGATCAGAACTTTCCATACTGACGCAAATTATTTAGTAATGTCTTTATGTAAAAGAATCAATCACAATCAATCTCTAAAGATCAAATCTAAATTAATTAATCTTCATAACGTTTGTTTCCTTTCGAATCACATCCATAACTTTCCTTCCTTATTTGGGCAGAAACTGTTTGGTAGCAGAGATTAGGAAGCTTCCTATGAGTGTAGTAATAGGAAGTATTATTTTTCTTGATGATTCGTTTTCATGCATGATGATAGTAAATTATGCCAACATTCACCACTATTTATTAATGTTATCAATCGTATCCATTTCTACCAGTTTTAAGGGAATCTGCTCGATATGTCTTTTTTAAGGGGATCCGCTCGCTAAGTCGTCGTCGCATGTTATTTTCACAAACAATCTCTACTCCTAATGGAGCAGTTGGTAGCCTCGTACGGTTTATTTTTGTCCTCCTCCCACCTCCCCTGGTTTTTTTTCATCCCCTCTCCCACCTTCCAATTTCGTTGGTTTTTTTCGTCGGTTTTTACTCGCCCCCTCCCACCTCCCAATTTCGTCCGGTTTTTATTCGTCCCACCTCCCACCACCCCCTCGTACTGGTTCTTTTCTCTCCACTCTTTCCTTGCAAATCAATAATTTCCTAACATACAAAAGATCACGAATCTATCTTTCCTTACCTGAACCAATCGCGCCCTACATCAGTGCATTTCTTTATTAAGAAAACTAACACGTAAATCTTAACGCATTGCAAACAAATCCCGTTATGGACCTAATTAATTTATTATGGAATCTATACGTGGTCGCATTGGTTCTTTTTCTCTCCACTCTTTCCTTGCAAACCACTAATTTCCTAACATACAAAAGATCACGAATCTATCTTTCCTTATCCGAATCAATCGATCCCTACATCAGTGCATTTCTTTATTAAGAAAACTAACACGTAAATCTTAACGCATTGTAAAGAAATCCCGTTATGGACCTAATTAATTTATTATGGAATCTGTACGTGGCCGCATCTCTCCCCTCGTGAAAAAATCGCATCCATCTCCCGTTAAATAGGAAAAGAGAACATGAACGATCAATCCCACACCCTGCATCTCAGTAGCAAAAAATCGCCCCCGCCTCTGCTACTGCGCCTCGCCGTGTGCCCGACTCGACCCATGCCTCGCCTGCATGGCTGGATGCCACCGTCTCCACCGCCACGTACAAGAAAACGGTGGGCAGAACCATCCATTCAAATCGCACACCCCCACCCTCCTTCGCAATCCCTAGCCCCGCATCACCCTATCGCTTTCTCGCCTCTCTTTCCCCTTGATGTAGATGGTGCCGAGCGGCGGCCTCGAGCACCGGCAGTGTCGCCCTCTCTATCTTCGCTGCGTCGAGAGATGGGCCGAGGCTATCGTCGGTTCGCCGCCCACGATTGGGCCGCCTCCGGTTGTCGCGCACCACCGGCTCCACCTAACGTGCCCGACCCTCTCCGCTTTCGACCTTCCGGTGACCACATCCCTCCGCGCCTCCATCCATCATCCACAAGGCCACTCCCTGCACCCACCCTCCTAAATTCTCCATACCGGCGGACAATCACCGAAGATCCAAGTTGGCCCGATATCAATTTTCTTACATGCTTTCTTTATCAGTTGGTGATGGGAATGGGTTCCAATTTCTCTCTCTGACTGTGGATTCGCAGGCAAGAAGCGCTTCTACATGCATCCTCCTGTCGGTCCCTAAAGTACCAAGGTAAATGGTTGATGTTGCGTTTGTCTAGGATGATATATGTTGGCTCTGTTCCGGTTCATCCGAGCAGTTTGGTGACTAATTTACTGATAATTTAATTATATTAATTAAATGAGTCGGGTGTATCGTCATGCATTTATTTTGCCAGTAATGTTCTGTGATGCTCTGATGCACTTTGGGAATTGGTTATCTTGTCTTCAGTGCAGAATATTTATTTATTAATGCATGAGAAGAATCCTTGTTACTACCTTGAACCTGTTTTATAATCCATATTGTTATGCACTAGCGCGTGTGCGTGTGAAATAGATGGATTATGGTCCCGTACCCAATAAGATGGATATGTGTGTGTGTTAGAGAGAGAGAGAGGGAGAGGGGGAGAGAGAGTGAGGAGGAGGGAGGGAGAGTGTGTGTGAGAGAATTTGATGATAAAAAGGTCGTCAATGTCACTTGATATGTATGAGAATATTAAATGAAATATTAACATAATTAATATTGAACTCTTAAAGTTAATGTGGCCCCGTTGCAACGCACGGGTGTTCTTCTAGTGTCACATAGTGTCCCAGATGGGCTCTTAGTTATTATCTAGTTTAACAAAATTCCAGAAAAATGCATTTATCTTAATGAGCCGCAATGAGTGCAACACAGGCAATTCTAGGCTATCGCTAAGTGACGCATAGCCCAAAAAAAACTTATTGATTTTTATAGATAAAAGAAAACTTAGTTGATGCTCATAACGATGGGAAATGCCACATGCCCAAGCATGCGTCATGTGGGTAGGCCCATTATCTGGGTATCCAGACTGTTTTTTTACGGTTTGGTTTCAGTTTATTACTTCCCCATTTCGCCTGTTTAGGCTCTTATGTTTTGTGCTCGGATTTTTTTATTTCAGGTTTTTTATTGTTCTTCTCATTTTAATTTTGTTTACTTTTTATACATATGCATATTCTTTAAATTATATGACGACCATTTTTAAAAATATGTGACAAAACCTTTTGAAATACACGGCGCACATATTTTTAATACATGATTAAATTTTTGAACACGTGATGGATGTTTTTCAAATACATGATGGCCATTCAAAATTCACAATGATCATTTTTTTCGGGCTTTTTTTTGAATAACAACATTTCCTTTTCAATTCTTAAACATGTTTTTACCACAAAAAAAGAAGGAATACATTATTAAAAAATGTACTATAAATATAAGATTGAATCTTGATAGGGGGAAATATAAGATTGAATGGGTATACAAAATGTACGTACATACGATGCCATACAATATGAGTTTCTATAAATGTTCAAAAGACTGTTGTGCCCTTCTTAACAAAGAAGCTCTAATTCACACTGTTGATTGTTAAATGGGGTAAAGTGAAACAGAACATGCAAGTGATATGTCACACTAGTCAGTTGCTTGAAAAAATATATGAAACTCTGTATTTGCTGCCATACCTGGAAACAGTAGAACCATAGATGAAATTTTGTTAGGAGCATGCAAAACAGAGTTGCATCGCTGGAATCGCTTTACCTTGTCACCTTCGCAGAATCCATGCTTGTTGCCACATATATACTGCCAGCCCTTGTCGATCAGATCATACGGTAGCTTCGTAGATGAAATTCCTGGGACCATACTAAGAGAACTTTTTTTTGAATTAAATCAAGACTTTATTCATTAGAAATAACCAGTACATCATTTGTGAGGATCACTAGTTTCATTTAGAGGCTCCTCAAACCAATCCGAAGTCGAAGAAAATCTAGCTAATCTAGCGAGTTCATGAGCTACTTTATTTACCTTCGTATTACAATGTTCGAATCCAGTCATAACAAAATCACAACATAGTGATAACAGTCATCGAAAATTGCCGCCGCCGCACCCGCCAATTGTCCTCCATTCTGCATCAGTGCATGATCTCAATCACCTCTAGATTGTCTGAGTTGATAATTACGCGATTACAATCTGCCTTTTGCGTCAATCTTAGGCCAAATTTGAGAGCTAAAACTTCTGCCATCAGAACATCCGCACAATAGTTAATCTTTTATTTCCTCCAGCAATAATCCTATCTTGTTGTCTCTCAGAACTGCCCCCATCGTACCCTTCAGCATGTCATGATCAAAAGAGGCGTCAACATTAAGTTTCACAAAATCCCTACGAGGACAATACCAACTCCCCTGTTTCATGGAAGCCTTTGGAGATGATGCATTTACAAAGTTTGACGTGAGGGCTATGACCCCCTTTGATATCTGAGTTGCATTCTGAGTTAATTCCTTGTACACTAATTTTCGCCTTTCCCATCATAGATACCAAGCCAAAATAGCTACCATTACTCGTTCATTTTGATATCCCATAATACGCAAACCTTGGTCTGGAATAAGTAGAAGGTATTCCATTATCGCCTCTCCAGCATGATTAACCTAACAAGCTTTATCAATAGTCTCATCCATCCCTAGCCTCTTTTGCGTTACAGCAGAGGAAAAGCATGTGTTTCGTATCTTCTAAACCCTAAGAGCAAGTAGGGCAAATGGGCGAGACCTTCATGTGTTTATTAGCGAGCGTGACCCGACATGGGAGTGTGCCATGTAACATACGGCATATAATTTTTTTGACTTTTCCCGACAAGATAACTTCCATATCGGACACCATACTAGGAGAACTTGTGTCCACAACTTGAGAATTTAGGAAACAGTGCAGTTACAACTTACAAGACATACAAAGCATGGACACCTGAACCTGAATTTAAATGTGGCAAGACATATCCGTGCTTGTTTCTGGCACCTGATTCAGAGGTCCATCGGTACAGCAGGGAGACGGATTTGTGCACTACGCAAGGACCATGTCATGTTCAGTACTAGTATCTACTAGTCTAGAACCGTAAGCCACATAACCGCCTTCTTTTTTATGTATCCGAAGGATTCAACACACATGCACTTTCTTGAGATAAAGGCCTACTCAGCCGAGTTGCGACCCGTATCTGCAGTGAAAAGTGAAAACGAACAATCTTGCCAAACTTGGTGGTCAGCAGCGAGCCAGGTAGTACTTTGAGTATCTCCTTGGAGCAGCTATATCGTTCTGTTCGTCTGTTCTCTCGGGTAGGCGACCAGAAACCCTATGCCCCCAGGAGAGCCCCATCCGGCTCGTTCCTTCGGCGGCTCTCCTCCACTGACGACCTCGGTCGTCGGTGGTGAGGGGCGTCGCCGGATCTACGAGTGTGGATCGTGTAGCTTTAATTCAGGCCCTAATAGCTTAGGTTTTTCGGCTGCTCACATCTTCGTTTCGGCGGTGGCGATGGCGGCGCTGAATAAAGAAGCTTCAGATCTGTCCCAAATGAGGCAGTCGGTCCTGTGGTTGGGAACAGATCTGTCCCCAATGAAGTAGTTTTTTTTTTGGCCAAAGATTTCGTTTTCTCAAAGATGTTGGTTAGCATTTTGGCATGGGCATATAAATGCTACTCCCTCCGTCCCATATAATATAAGAGCGTTTTTTACACTAACCAAGCCATGCAAGAGGTGGCCATCAAAAGAAGCATGCAAGTACTAATTATAAGGGAATGACACAACAACAACAAAATATTTGCGCATAATCACACCAACAAACACTACGAAGGTACAAGTGACGATTATCCTACCAATGACTCATGCAGCGGGAGTAAAGGAGGAGGAGTTGGTGAAGTTTCGCCGATTCCCACAGCTAGGTTGTATCTCCCAGCCGTGAGAATTTCTTTGGAACGATCCGCCGATCTAGTGATGAAGAAGAATACACCTCCGAGGTATCCACACATGCTGATATTAGAGGTACGCCAGCACTTCGTGGATCTGCACGAAGAACAATCGGAAGAATTAGAGGGTGACCCACATTGCGTAGGCGCCCCCCTTGGCATCCAGGGGGGCAAAGCGCCTACAACCTGCATGGCTCCCTTGGCCAGCGTCTGGTGCATATTTCTCCAAAATACTCCTTCAAATTATCGATGATTTTTCTGCGACACAGAGACGCCGCCACCACCATTTTTCACTCGAAGGGCTGCTGGAGGCTAGGGTTTTCCTCCGAAGAGGACAATTCTTCACCAACACCACTGTCAACCCCTTCTTCATCACCGTCATCATGCTCTCCACCATGATGTGTGAGTAATCCGCTATGGGAACATGGGATGGATGGGAATTGTATGAGATTTATCATGTATTAGACTTCATATTGATGGTGGAGATGATTCCTAGTGTAATAGTTGTTTGAGCCTTGATGTTGTTATGACTTTGCCATGACCAATGCTTATTACTAGGGCCCGAGTAGTATGATTTTAGATCTGAACTGTTATGTCTATTTGTTCATGATTGTAACTGCAAGTCATATGCACCTATTATAAATTTGATCCAGAGACCCTGAGAATGACAAAGTATATCAAAGGGATGGCTTTGCTTTGAGAATAACATGTACTCATAGTGTGTTAATGCATTGTGTTGGTTGACCCTAATGTCACTTTAATTACCTTTTGTTTGCTCTTAGTACCGCTTTACAAGGGAGGGCATGAGTATAGACGAGAGGCAAGTTCTTCTTAAGCATGTTTCTCAAGTTATGGGTTGCATGCCTACAATAAATTTAGAACATGACCTAGGAAGTGACCCGCATGAATTGTCTTTGGGATTTAGAAATCATCCATGAAATATCCCAATATCCATCCCTATACCTACATTTTAACGCTACTGCTGCTCTTTTAAGTTACTTGTACTTCGCAATTGCTCAGTATTTTTGCTGTTGTGAAACTGCTTTGTTGCATAAACAACTACAGTCACCACATCGTCATTGCTACTGAATCTCCTCCTTTGGGAGAACTACTTGATGCTCATTTTGCTATATTAAAAGAAAAGAAAATACTTGAAGATGAACCATCCACTCCCACTTTGATAACACCACCTACTCCTATTTTGAGAACACCACCTACTCCAACCAATCCCCTAAACTTGAATCGATATTTGCCAAAGCTATTAGAGAATGTGACACTGATAAAGATCCATATGCTTTGGAAAATTATTTAAAGAAAGAGATATAGGAGACTTGTTTTTACCCGATGATGAATTTTGTGCCTCTCCTATATATGTTGAACATGATGCTTATGATTTTCCTATGGAACCCGGAGTTATTAAAATTTATGTAACTCTAAACTTTCACGGATTGGATAGTTAAAGTGTTTTTGATCATCTTCACAAAGTTGAAGATTTTGCTAGACTATTTAAGAAAAAGGGCACTAGTCTCCCTCTCATTATGCTTAAGCTATTTCTTTCCTCACTAGGAGGGGTTGCTCAATTCAATATTTTCTCATCTATGAGCATACGAAGTTTCAAAGTTAGGATCTTCTTTTATGGGAAAATATATGCCACATCATAAGCAACATGCCATAATTAGAGAAATTCATTTTTTCTCAAAACAGGCATGAGGCTTTGCCTTAAGCTTTGGGGAGGTTTTGTGATTTTCAAAGGAGAAACTCATATCATAATATTAAAGAACATGCTTTGCTTGATATATTTTACGAGGTTCGCGAAGGGTTGTCGGTGCTAGGTGGCGGCTCGAGCGGCCAAGGTATGAGGTGGAGTAGTTCTGATGGAAAATGGCAGTAACACGTTGGTGTTGTACAGGTTCATGGACTAGGGCGGCGGCGTGCCCGTCCGTATATGATCTTGGTGACAAGGATCTCAAGACATGTTGGTGGCTTGTATTAGATCAGTTGCAGCTCTAGCTAGGGTTAGGGTTTGTTTGTGTGTGTCTTTGGGGAGTGTTTCCATGGGGTAGCTGGTTATAAAGATGGGCTATTGGGCCTAGGTAGAGAGGGAACGACTAGGACTACGCCTACAAGCGTAGTTTAGTTAATTGCGCTCATGGCTAGCCCAAAACCAATTTTATTTAATAAAATAATTTTCTTAATTAAACGTACAATGATTGTATATTAAATATTGGGGCAGTAAATGTTGGGAAACGTAGCATACAATTTCAAAAAAAAATCCTACGCTCACGCGAGATCTATTAGGAGATGCATAGCAACGAGAGGGGAGAGTGTGTCCACGTACCCTCGTAGATCGAAAACGGAAGCGTTTGCTTAACACGGTTGATGTAGTCGAATGTCTTCTTGTTCCGACCGATCAAGTTCCCATTGTACGGCACCTTCGAGTTCTGCACACGTTCAGCGCGATGATGTCCCTCAAGCTCTTGATCTAGCAGAGGGTAGAGGAAGTAGATGAGTTCCATCAGCACGACAGTGTGGTGACGATGATGGTGATGTGATCTGCACAGGGCTTCGTCTAAGCACCACGAGAATATGACGGGAGGCGTAAACTGTGGAGGGGGGCGCCGCACACGGCTTGGAACAACTGATGTGTGTTGTAGGGGCTCCCCCCTATATAAAGGAGGGAGGGAGAGGAGGCCGGCCCTAGGCGCGCCCCAAGTAGGAGGAGTCCTACTTGGGGTCCTAAAGGGGAAAGGAGAGAGAGGGGGATAAGGAAAGGGGGGCGCCGCCCCCTCCCCTAGTCCTATTCGGTCTCCTCCCTGGTGGGGGTGCGCCACCCCTTTGTGGGCTGGTGTGCCTCCCTCCTATGGACCATATGGCCCATATCTTTCCCCGGGGGGTTCCAGTAACCCCTCCGGTACTCCGATATGTACCCGATACATTCCGGAACACTTCTGGTGTCTGAATACTACCTTCCAACATATCAATCTTTACCTCTCAACCATTTCAAGACTCCTCGTCATGTCTGTGATCTCATTTGGGACTCCGAACAACCTTCGGTCAGCAAAACACATAACTCATATAATAGAAATCGTCAACAAATGTTGAGCGTGCGAACCCTACGGGTTCGAGAACTATGTAGACATGGCCGAGACACCTCTCCGGTCAATAACCAATAGCAGAACCTGGATGCTCATATTGGTTCCCACATATTCTACGAAGATCTTTATCGGTCGAACCCAATGACAATATACGTTATTCCCTTTGTCATCGGCATGTTACTTGCCCGAGATTCGATCGTCGGTATCGTCATACCTAGTTCAATCTCGTTATCGGCAAGTCTCTTTAATCGTTTCGTAATGCGTCATCCTGTAACTAACTCATTAATCACATTGCTTGCAAGGCTTCAGATGATGTGCATTACTGAGAGGGCCCAGAGATACCTCTCCGATACTCAGAGTGAAAAATCCTAATCTCGATCTATGCCAACCCAACAAACACCTTCGGAGATACCTGTAGAGCATCTTTATAATCACCCAGTTACTTTTGTGACGTTTGATAGCACACAAGGCATTCCTACGGTGTCCAGGAGTTGCATAATCTCATAGTCGGAGGAATATGTATTTGACATGAAGAAAGCAGTAGCAATAAAACTGAACGATCATTATGCTATGCTAACGGATGGGTCTTGTCCATCACATCATTCTCGTAATGATGTGATCCCGTTCATCAAATGACAACACATGTCTATGGCTAGGAAACTTAACCATCTTTGATTAACGAGCTAGTGAAGTAGAGGCATACTAGGGACACAGTGTTTTGTCTATGTATCCACACATGTATCAAGTTTTCGGTTAATACAATTATAACATGAGTAATAGACATTTATCATGATGTAAGAAAATATAAATTAACAACTTTATTATTGCTTCTAGAGCATATTTCCTTCAGTCTCCCACTTGCACTAGAGTCAACAATCTAGTTCACATCGCCATGTGATTTAACATCAATAGTTCACATCTGTATGTGATTAACACCAATAGTTCACATCGCCATGTGACCAACACCCAAAGGGTTTACTAGAGTCAAAAATCTAGTTCACATCGCTATGTGATTAACACCCAAAGAGTACTAAGGTGTGATCATGTTTTGCTTGTGAGAGAAGTTTATTCAATTGGTCTGCCATATTTAGAGTCGTATGTATTTTGCAAAAAAATTATGTCTACAATGCTTTGCGTGGATCTACTCTAGCTAATTGCTCCCACTTTCAATATGTATCCATATTGAGACTCAAAGTCATCCGGATCGGTGTAAAAGATTGCATCGACGTAACTCTTTACGGCGAACTCTTTATCACGTCCATAACTGAGAAATATTTCCTTAGTCCTCTTAGGTAACTAAGGATAATTTTGACCATTGTCCAGTGATCCACTCCTGGATCACTATCGTACCCCCTTGCCAAACTCATGATAAGGTACACAATAGGTCTGGTACACAGCATAACACACTTTATAGAACCTATGGCTGAGGCGTAGGGAATGATTTTCATTCTCTTTCTATTTTCTGTTGTGGTCGGGTTTTGAGTCTTACTCAACTTTACACCTTGTAATATAGGCAAGAACTCCTTCTTTGACTGATCCATTTTGAAATTTTTCAAAATATTGTCAAGGTATGTACACATCGAAAGTCTTATCAAGCATCTTGATCTATCTCTATAGATCTTGATGCCCAATATGTAAGTAGCTTCACCGAGGTTTTTCATGGAAAAATTCTTATTCAAGTATCCTTTTATGCTATCCAGAAATTCTATATCATTTCCAAATCAACAATATGTCATCCACATATAATATCAGAAATGCTACAGAGCTCCCACTCACTCTCTTGTAAATACATGCTTCACCGTAAGTCTGTATAAAACCATATTCTTTGGTCACCTTATCAAAGTGTATATTCCAACTCCGAGATGCTTGCACCAGTCCATGGATGGACCGCTGGAGCTTGCACACTTTGTTAGCACACTGAGGATCGACAAAACCTTCTGGTTGCATCATATACAACTCTTCTTAGATATATCCATTTAAGGAATGCAGTTTTTACATCCATTTGCCAGATTTCACAAAATGTGGCAATTTCTAACATGATTCGGACGGACTTAAGCATAGGTACGGTTGAGAAAGCCTCATCGTAGTCAACCCCTTGAACTTGTCGAAAACCTTTTACGACAAGTCGCTTTGTAGATAGTAATATTACCATCAGCGTTAGTCTTCTTCTTGAAGATCCATTTATTCTTTATGGATTGCCAATCATCAGGCAAATCCACCGAAGTCCACACTTTGTTCTCATACATGGATCCTATCTCAGATTTCATGGCCTCAAGCCATTTATCGGAATCTGGGCTCATCATAGCTTCTTCATAGTTCGTAGGTTCATCATGGTCAAGTAACATGACTTCTAGAACAGAATTACCGCGGATCGTGCTTTGGTTGACCTGCGAGGTTCAATAGTAACTTGATCTGAACTTTCATGATCACTATTATTAGCTTCCTGTCTAGTTGGTGTAGGCATCACGGGAACGGATTTCTCGGATGAGCTACTTTCAAAGTTGAGAGAAGGTACAATTACCTCATCAAGTTCTACTTTCCTCCCACTCACTTCTTTCGAGAGAAACTCCTTCTCTAGAAAGGTTCCATTCTTGGCAACAAAGATCTTGCCTTCGGATCTGTGGTAGAAGGTGTACCCAATTGTTTCTTTAGGGCATCCTATGAAGACACACTTCTCCGATTTGGGTTCGAGCTTATCAGGCTGAACCCTTTTGACACCTCTGAGTTCTACACGTTCAGCGCGATGACGTCCCTCGAGCTCTTGATCCAGCAGAGGGTCGAGGAAGTAGATGAGTTCCGTCAGCACGACAGCGTGGTGACGGTGATGGTGATGGTGATGTGATCCGCACAGGGCTTCACCTAAGCACCGCGAGAATATGATCGGAGGCGTAAACTATGGGGGGGGCGCCACACATGGCTTGGAACAACTGATGTGTGTTGTAGGGGCGCCCCCCGTATATAAAGGAGGGAGGGAGAGGAGGCCGGCCCTGGGCGCGTCCCAAGTAGGAGGAGTCCTACTTGGGGTCGGCCCCCCTTCCTTTTATCGCACGCGGAAAGGGGAGAGGAGAGAGAGTGGGAGAAGGAAAGGGGGGAGCCGCCCCCTCCCCTAGTCCTATTCGGTCTCCTCCCTGGTGGGGACGAGCCACCCCTTTGTGGGATGTAGTGCCTCCCTCCTATGGCCCATATGGCCCATATCTTTCCCTGGGGGGTTCCGGTAACCCCTCCGGTACTCCAATATGTACCCGATACATTCCGGAACACTTCTAGTGTCCGGATACTACATTCCAATATATCAATCTTCACCTCTCGACCACTTCGAGACTCCTCGTCATGTCCATGATCTCATCCAGGACTCCAAACAACGTTCGGTCACCAAAACACATAACTCATATAATACAAATCGTCATCGAACGTTAAGCGTGCGAACCCTACGGGTTCGAGAACTATGTAGACATGACCGAGACACCTCTCCGATCAATAACCAATAGCAGAACCCTGATGCTCATATTGGTTCCCACATATTCTACGAAGATCTTTATCGATCGAACCCCAATGACAACATACATTATTCCCTTTGTCATTGGTATGTTACTTGCCCGAGATTCGATCGTCGGTATCTTCATACCTAGTTCAATATTGTTACCGACAAGTCTTTTTACTCGTTCCGTAATGCATCATCCCGTAACTAACTCATTAGTCACATTGCTTGCAAGGCTTCATATGATGTGCATTACCGAGAGGGCCCAGAGATACCTCTTTGATACTCGGAGTGACAAATCCTAATCTCGATCTATGCCAACTCAACAAACACCTTCAGAGATACCTGTAGAGCATCTTTATAATCACCCAGTTACGTTGTGACGTTTGATAGCACACAAGGCATTCCTCCGGTGTCCGGGAGTTGCATAATCTCATAGTCGGAGGAATATGTATTTGACATGAAGAAAACAGTAGCAATAAAACTGAACGATCATTATGCTATGCTAACGGATGGGTCTTGTCCATCACATCATTCTCCTAATGATGTGAATGATGTGATCCCGTTAATCAAATGATAACACATGTCTATGGCTAGGAAACTTAACCAACTTTGATTAACGAGCTAGTCAAGTAGAGGCATACTAGGGACACTGTGTTTTGTCTATGTATCCGCACATGTATTAAGTTTCCGGTTAATACAATTCTAGCATGAATAATAGAAATTTATCATGATATAAGGAAATATAAATTAACAACTTTATTATTGCCTCTAGGGCATATTTCCTTCAGTAAACAAGCTCCAAATGATTTGAAATTTTAAATTTAGCCTTTCTAGGCCATACTAAGGCCACACGGAAGTAATTAACCCATTTGCGCATTTGTAATTTATTTAGAAAATATATCCATTATGATGGATAAATGGGATTGAACTAGAAGTGGTTCATAACAGATGGGAAAATGTGAGATAATTTGGGTAGCTTGAAAATATCACGAAAAGGACATGTGCAAAGTACCAAGGTGAGTCTTGGGGTAGAACACCAAAAGGCAGAAGGGTTTAGATATTCAACTAAAATGGCAAATAAAATAGGGCTTATGGTTTAATGAAATATCTAAATTAGTCCTTAATAAAATGCGACTTGTTGCTTATGCAATGTTTATGAGACTCCATGATGCATAATCAATATCTAAGATAAGTGTTGGTCGTGTGCAGCTATACTCAACTATATTACCATCAACTTAATGCGGAAAAAGCAAATGAGACTATTTATGGTATGAAAATTTTCCTTGACACAAGTTACCTTGTCTAGCAAGAACTGTAACACCGTTTACCTGATCTTTTGAACCACAGATTATCATTTTAATTTCTTTGTGGTACTACTTAGCAGTTTCGAAAACGGGCATACTTTTTCTTAATCAAATAAATTATGACAAAAGAATTTAAATCTTAAGTAGTGCCATAAAATATATTTATATACAAATACTTCTATTGTGTCAAGAGGTTCAGATTGACACTTTGCAAGATTGGACTGTTCATATTAGTTCCATATTTTATTTTGTAATTGGAATTACCAGATATTAATTGGCCAATAAATACTCAACTTTTTTTACAAAGAATAAAACTTTTTTTTTGCGGGAAACAAAGAATAAAACTTATGGACGCTGCGAATATAGCTGCCCCGTTTGGAATGCATAAATGCAAAATAATTCCCGCAACAATTGGACGACTTGCTTTTAAGACATGATCAGATCATTATGTTTGGAAAGAAAATGAAAGCGGCCTTAGAACTTGGGCCTTCAATGGGCCACAAACTGTAGAGTGTGGCTCCTCCGACCGAGTCCCGGCCTTCATGGCCTCACTTCGCTAGGTATTCGGGGTTTTCTTTGACGGCAGCGTTTCCTCCTACAAAACCGCACCCACGTCCGCGGCGCTTCCATTCTCACCACTCCACCACCATCCGGCGCGGCGAGCAACCTCCAACCGGCGGCAAGGATGCAGATCTTCGTGAAGACGCTGACGGGGGAGACCATGGCGCTCGAGGTGGAGAGCTTCGCGGCCGTCGACAGCGTCAAGGCCAAGATCCACGACAAGGAAGGTACGCGCCCTCCGCCTTCGCCCATGACTGTGCCTTCTTGCTTCGTTTTATCGCACGCGCCTCCTCAATCTGGTCATGTTATAAGCAATATGTTCGATCGAATGTGGTTGTTTCATAATCTTGCCCCGATTCAGAGCAGATCCACCTCCCTGACGAGCATTTTTTGGTTAGAAAATATCATGGCTTTCCCGCTAGCTTATTAATTTATACCAGGGTTCCATAATGTTGGATTGACTTGCAATTGACCTCGCCGTAGGACAAATTAGGCTCCTTTTCTAGGACATCCGCCTGGATCTGAGCAGATCCTCTGTTTCACAGCGTACAGTTTTCATCTCCTCCATAAAACTGCGGCGTCTTGTGGTGCCAAACTAACTGTGGACCCTGTGTTGGTTTCGATAATCGCAGGTATCCAGCCGGACCAGCAGCGCCTCATCTTCGCGGGGAAGCAGCTTGACGATGGCCGCACCCTGGCCGACTACCACATCCACAAGGAGTCCACGCTTCACCTCCTGCTGCGCCTCGCCGGCGGTGACAGGGGCTCGTGCTACCCGCACAGGTTGGAGCCTAACCTGCTGGCGCTTGCGCTCAAGTACAGGCAGCACAAGCTTGTGTGTCGCAAGTATGTACACCTTTGGACTATTTCTTTCACTATCCAATGCATCGATATGCCGCTGTTACATGCATGTTTTTGTCTATGAGCTTGTGAATTGCCATGTTTCTGTTGTGCTCTGTTCAATGGGGATCATATCTCTGTGTGTGGTTTGGATCCCGATAACTACTACTCCCTCCGTCCCAAAATATAAGATCATCTTTGACACTATGATAGTGTCGAAAAAGGACTTGCATTTTGGGATGGAGGGAGTAGCTTATTAGTGTACTTTTTATCAAGCACTAGTTGAGGTGTAGATGGACTATTTCTTTCACCATATACATTGATATGCTGGGATATGCTGTTGTTATTTACATGTTTGTATCTGGATGTCTATGCATGACAGAAGCTTAATTGTGAATTACGATGTTTGTTTTGTCGTTTGTTCGATGGGGATTGATTGCATATGTAGATCATATCTCTGTGTGGTTTGGATCCAGGAAAGTACTCCCTCCGTCCCATAATGTAAGACGTTTTTTTGTCACTAGTGTAGTGGCAAAAAATGTCTTACATTATGGGACAGAGGGAGTAACTTATTAGCATACTTATAACCAAGTACTCCATTTGGATGGAGTATTAGTTGATGCCTTACTCTATTTGCCACAAGTACTAGCTATAGTCATTCACAAGAGTACGCACGTACTCCCTCTGTAAACTAATATAAGAGCGTTTAGATCACTAAAATAGTAATCTAAATGCTCTTATATTAGTTTACGGAGGGAGTATATCCTAACTTGTCCATGATTTTGCGTTGCAGGTGCTATGCACGCCTGCCCCTCAGGTCTACAAACTGCCGCAAGAAGAAGTGCGGCCACAGCAATGACATCAGGCCCAAGGAGAAGCTGCGCTTCCACTGAAGCATTGGAAACATGACCCGAGTGACATGCCATAGCTGGATTAACTGGGAGTCCAGAGTTTGGTTCGAGTCTTTCTTGGATATGAAGTTTCATCCTAGTTAAAATGTTGCTTCTGGAATCTAGAACGCCCTAAAAGATGCTACCTAGCTGCTCTTGTATTACTGCAATTCGCTCTTCCATGAATGATGAAATCAACTATTTGAGATCTACTAGCTAGCTTGAATGATGATGAAGTCAAGTAGTGCTCTTGCTTTCTATATTTCTGTCATGTTCGTACTATGGTTGAATCAGGTTTCTCAGGCCAGTGTTTTCTGATAATTACTTGGAAATGCAAGCTTTCGTCGTCCAAATCAAAATATGCAACTCTGCATTGAGCACTGTTGAAACATATATAGTACCCCATTTTGTTAGGAAGCCAAATGTCATCTGAATGCAAAACTCCGGTGCCGTTCATAGTTGCAGCCCCATTCTGTCCATGGAGCATGGAGGGAACTTGAGAATTAGGAAACTGTATAGTTACAGGACATACAAAGCATGGACACCTGAACCTGAATGTAAATGTGGAAAGACTAGTTCTTTAGCATAAATAGGCTTATAACTCTGTCTCTAGAGTAACACTGCAAGGACCATGTCATGTTCAGTACTAGTATCTCAGGAATCCACATTATATAACAGCTTCTATTATATGGACTTTGAGTAGAGGTTGGAGAAGCTGAGGGATCAGGGACCTGCATTTTGAGTTTCACAATCACAGGAGAACCACTGCGTCGGTAAGCCTTCCATCGCCAAAAGGATGCCAATATGAGAACGAAGTAGACCCTCACTTAAGGAAACAGAAATAAGTCTTGCTTCGGTACACCCCACTTCAGAATTTTGAAATGGGTAAATTCATCAATAAGTCCTCATGGTGTTGAAAGAAAATTATCACCGCTGTTATCGGTAAGTGGATATCGTTTTGTTTTCCCCCATGTCAACCAATTAAAGAAATTTTTCTTATTAAAATCTTCCATTCTTAAATTGGAGCTAGCAGGAAGACCAAACAAGATAAAATGCTCTTTGATGGAGTTGGAACTACTGGGTGGAATTGCTCCAAAGTGGTTTTTCTGGAATAAAGCTGATTTTGATGAAGTGGAGCAGTCCCAAATAGGCTAGCTCTTAGAGCATCTCCAACAGGCGCCCAACACGCGGCGCGCCAAAATCTGGTTTGCGGCGAGCGCTGGCTCCAGCAGCCGCACTAAAATGCAGCTCGCGCGCAGCTCCAGCAGTGCGCTAAAATGCAGCGCGTGCGAGCAGCCGGCGCATCACACATTTGTTGCATTTTATCTCACAACACATCCACGAAACAAAGACATGGCATATAATTTTTAAATCACAAACATCATTCAACCAAGTTTAAAACGAATAGTTCAATTTATTACAACTCATCAAACAAATAGTTCAACAATACAACAAATAGTTCAACAATACAACATCAAACGCACAAATCATGATGCTCTTTGGCGGCCATTTCAAGCCCACCACTCCTCAATGAGATCCTTCTTGAGTTCATTATGCGCTGCCAGACATCGAATGACATGATAGGAGGCAACAAAACGGGCCACCTTTCAGCCCTCCGCCGCACTCGCACGGGATGTCCAAGGAGCTCATAGTGAGAGTAGTCTACATCTTGGCCACGCTCATACTCGATGATCATGTCGCATGATCACACAAGCGTGCATTATGTACCAAAGCATCTTCTGATCCCAAAATCTAGACGGTCCTCTCACAATAGCAAATTGGGATTGCAAAATTCCAAAAGCTCTCTCCACATCTTTTCTAGCCGCCACCTGAGCATTGTGTAAATCAAGATATTTCTTACCTTCCGGTTTTTTCAACGGCTTCACAAATGTTTGCCACTTTGGGTAGATGCTATCCGCAAGATAGTAGCCATGGTTGTATGTACGACCATTAGTTACAAACTGCACTGGTGGCAGTTCACCATTTGCAATCTTACTCATCACTGGTGACCGGTTGACAACGTTGATGTCATTCAAAGATCCAGACATTCCAAAAAAGCATGCCAAATCCAGGTCTCTTGATCGGCCACTGAGGGAGTCCGGGATTAAGCGGTCCTCGGACAGCCGGACTATATACTTTGGCCGGACTGTTGGACTATGAAGATACAAGATTGAAGACTTCGTCCTACTACGTCTTGAGCTTGCGTTGGTTTTCCCCGAAAAGGAGAGGGTGATGCAGCAAGTGTAGCGTAAGTATTTCCCTCAGTTTTTGAGAACCAAGGTATCAATCCAGTAGGAGGCTCCTCAAAAGTCCCATGCACCTACACAAACAAACTTAGAACTCGCAACCAACGCAATAAAGGGGTTGTCAATCCCTTCACGGTCACTTGCGAAAGTGAGATCTGATAGAGATAGTATGATAAGGTAAATACAGTTTTGGTATTTTATAATATAGGTGCAAAAAGTAAAGATGCAAATAAAAGTAGATTGGAAGCAAATATGATAAGAGATAGACCCGGGGGCCATAGGTTTCACTAGAGGCTTCTCTTGAGATAGCATAAGTATTACGGTGGGTGAACAAATTACTGTCGAGCAATTGATAGAAAAGCGAATAATTATGAGATTATCTAGGCATGATCATGTATATAGGCATCACGTCCATAACAAGTAGACCGACTCCTGCCTGCATCTACTACTATTACTCCACACATCGACCGACTCCTGCCTGCATCTAGAGTATTAAGTTCACAAAGAACAAAGTAACGCATTAAGCAAGATGACATGATGTAGAGGGATAAACTCATGCAATATGATATAAACCCCATCTTGTTATCCTCGATGGCAACAATACAATACGTGTCTTGCAATCCTTTCTGTCACTGGCTAAGAACACCGCAAGATTGAACCCAAAGCTAAGCACTTCTCCCATGGCATGAAAGATCAATCTAGTAGGCCAAACCAAACCGATAATTCGAAGAGACTTGCAAAGATAACTCAATCACATAAAAGAATTCAGAGAAGATTCAATTATTATCCATAGATAAACTTGATGATAAACCCACAATTCATCAGATCTCGACAAACACACCGCAAAAAGAGATTACATCGAATAGATCTCCACAAGAGAGGGGGAGAACATTGTATTGAGATCCAAAAAGAGAGAAGAAGCCATCTAGCTAATAACTATGGACCCGTAGGTCTGTGGTAAAGTACTCACAACTCATCGGAGGGGCAAGGATGTTGATGTAGAGGCCCTCCGTGGTCGATTCCCGCTCCGCCAGAACGCCGACGAAGGCTCCAAGATGGGATCTCGTGGAAAGGTTACAGTGGTGAAAATTGTGTTTTCTGGTGCTCCTGGATGTTTTGGGGGTACATAGGTATATATAGAAGGAAGGAGTACGTCGGTGGCCGCCCGAGGGGCCCACGAGACAGGGGGCGCGCCCTACAGGGGGGCGCCCTCCTATCTCGTGGCCGTCTCGGCTGTTTCTTGGCTTGCACTCCAAGTCCTCCAGATCACGTTCGTTCCAAAAATCACGCTCCCAAAGGTTTCATTCCGTTTGGACTCCGTTTGATATTCCTTTTCTTCGAAATACTGAAATAGGCAAAAAAAACAGCAATACGGGCTGGGCCTCCGGTTAGTAGGTTAGTCCCAAAAATGATATAAATGTGTAAAATAAAGCCCATAAACATCCAAAAGGGGTAATATAATAGCATGGAACAATCAAAAATTATAGATACGTTGGAGACGTATCAAGCATCCCCAAGCTTAATTCCTGCTCGTCCTCGAGTAGGTAAATGATAAAAAGAGAATTTTTGATGTGGAATGCTACCTGGCATAATTTATAATGTAATTTTCTTTATTGTGGCATGAATGTTCAGATCCAAATGATTCAAAATAAAAGTTCATATTGACATAAGAAATAGTAACACTCCAAGCATACTAATCAAAGTAATAATGTCTTCTCAAAATAACATGGCAAAAGAAAGTTCATCCCTACAAAATCATATAGTTAGGCTATGCTTCATTTTCGTCACACAAAGATGTTCCCAACTTCTATACCCCCGATGACAAGCCAAGCAATTGTTTCATACTTAAATAATCTCAAACTTTTTCAACCTTCACGCAATACATGAGCGTGAGCCATGGATATAGCACTATGGGTGGAATAGAATATGATGATGGGGATTGTGTGGAGAAGAGAAAAAAAGAGAAAGTCTCACATTGACGAGGATAATCAACGGGCTATGGAGATGCCCATCAATTGATGTCAACATGAGGAGTAGGGATTGGCATGCAACGGATGCACTAGAGCTATAAATGAATGCTCAACAAAAGAAAACTAGTGGGTATGCATCCAACTTGCTTGCTCACGAAGACCTAGGGCATTTGAGGAAGCCCATCGTAGGAATATACAAGCCAAGTTCTATAATGAAAAATTCCCACTAGTATGAAAAAGACAACTTATGAGACTCACTATATGAAAAACATGATGCTACTTTGAAGCACAAAATATGAGACTCACTACATGAAGAACAAGGTGCTACTTTGAAGCACAAGTGTGGAAAAAGAGATAGTAACATTGCCCTTTTATTTATTTCTTTTTCTTTTTTCTTTTTTTTCTTTTTTTTGGGGCCTCCCTTTTTTGGCCTTTCTTATTTTTTTCTTTGGGCAATGTTCTAATAATGATGATCATCACACTTTCATTCATTACAACATATGAATTACAGCTCGAAACTAGAACAAGATATGACTCTATATGAATGCCTCCGGCGGTGTACTGGGATGGTGCAATGAATCAAGAGTGAAATGTATGAAAAATAATGCATGGTGGCTTTGCCACAAATATGATGTCAACTACATGATCATGCAATGGCAATATGACAAAAGTAATGTATGGCATGATGATGATAAATGGAACGGTGGAAAGTTGCATGGCAATATATCTCGGAATGGCTATGGAAATGCCATAATAGGTAGGTATGGTGGCTGTTTTGAGGAAGATATAAGGAGGTTTATGTGTGATAGAGCGTATCGTATCACGGGGTTTGGATGCACCAGCGAAGTTTGCACCAACTCTCAAGGTGAGAAAGGGCAATGCACGGTACCGAAGAGGCTAGCAATGGCGAAAAGGTAGAAGTGTGTATAATCCATGGACTCAACATTAGTCAAAAGAACTCATATACTTATTGCAAAAATTTAGAAGTCATCAAAAATCAAGTACTACGCGCATGCTCCTAGGGGGATAGATTGGTAGGAAAAGACCATCGCTCGTCCCCGACCGCCACTCATAAGGATGCACAAGCCAGGTACACTTCATGTTTCAAATTTGTTACACAACTTTAACCATACGTGCATGCTACAGGACTTGCTAACTTCAACACAAGCATTCTTTAAATTCATAATCTCCCAACTAGCATGACTTTAATATCACTACCTCCATATCTCAAAACAATTATCAAGTATCAAATTGATCATAGCATCCAATTCACTTCTTATGATAGTTTTTATTATACCCAACTTGGATGCTCATCATTCTAGGACCAATTTTGTAACCATAGCAAATACCATGCGGTTCTAAAAGACTCTCAAAATAATATAAGTGAAGCATGAGAGACTAGCAATTTCTTCAAAATTAAGACACCACCGTGCTCTAAAAGATATAAGTGAAGCACTAGAGCAAAAACTATCAAGCTCTAAAAGATATAAGTGAAGCACATAGAGTATTCTAGCAAATTCTAATCAAATAGGCTTCTCCCAAAAGGTGTGTACAGCAAGGATGATTGTGTTAAACTAAAAAGCAAATACTAATATAATACACGACGCTCCAAGCAAAACACATATGATGTAGCGAATAAAAAATATAGCTCCAAGTAAAGTTATCAATTAACGAAGACGAAAGAGGAGATGCCTTCCCGGGGCATCCCCAAGCTTAGGCTTTTGGCTATCCTTGAATATCTTGGGGCTCCTTGGGCATCCCCAAGCTTAGGCTCTTGCCACCCTTTATTCCATAGTCCATAAAAGCTTTACCGAAAACTTGAAAACTTCACAACACAAAACTCAACAGGAAATCTTATAAGCTCCGTTAGTGAAAGAAAACAAAACCACCACATAAGGTACTGCAATGAACTCATTATTTATTTATTTTGGTGTTAAACCTACTGTATTCCAACTTCTCTATGGTTTATAAATTATTTTACTAGACATAGATGCATCAAAATAAGCAAACAACACACGAAAAACAGAATCTGTCAAAAACAGAACAGTCTGTAGCAATCTGTAACTAATGCAAACTTCTGGAACTCTAAAAATCTTACAAAAATAGGAAGTAATGGAAAAAAATTTTATTGATAAGAAGAAAAAAGAATCAATGCAAAAGCACGTTTATGTGATTTATTGATTTTTTTTTCTCGTGAGCCCAAAGTTTCTGTTTTTCAGCAGAATCAAATCAACTATCATCATAGTTTATCCTATAGGTTCTACTTGGCACAAACACTAATTAAAAGATAAAAACACATCTAAAAAGAGAGTAGATGCAAGATTTATTACTAAACAGGAGCAAAAACAAAAAGCATAAAGAAAAATTGGGTTGCCTCCCAACTAGCGCTATCGTTTAACGCCCCTAGCTAGGCATAAAAGCAAAGATAGAACTAACGAGTGCCATCTTTGGCACTTGATTCATAAATAGCATGCATGATAGATTCATAAGGTAATTTGACTTTCTTCCTTGGAAAGTGTTCCATGCCTTTCTTTAAAGGAAATTGGAATCTAATATTCCCTTCCTTCATATCAATAATCGTACCAATCGTTCTAAGGAAAGGTCTACCAAGAATAATAGGGCAAGAAAGATTGCAATCTATATCAAGAACGATAAAATCTACGTGCACCAAATTTCTATTTGCAACAATAAGAACATCATTGATCCTTCCCATAGGCTTTTTAATGGTGGAATCCGCAAGTTGCAAATTTAACGAGCAATCATCAAGATCATGGAAATCTAGAATATCACATAAAGTTTTTGGAATCGTGGAAACACTAGCACCCAAATCACACAAAGCAAAACACTCATAATATTTAATTCTAATCTTTATATTAGGTTCCCACTCATCATTAAGTTTTCTAGGTATAGAAACTTCCAAATTAAGTTTTTCATCCAAAGATTGCATCAAGGTATCAACAATATGTTTGGTAAAAGCTTTGTTTTGACTATAAGCATGTGGAGAATTAATAACGGATTGCAACAAGGAAATACAACCTTTTAAAGAACAATTATGATAATCAAATTCCTTGAAATCCGAAATAGTAGGTTCAATGTTATTAGAAGTTGTGACCTTTCCAATCTCGCTTTTACCAAACTTTGCATCAAGATCTAAAGACTCCGAATTCTTGGGACGCCTTCTAGGCAAAGTTGATTCATCATCAGTCCCATAATAATCAAAATTCATATTGCAAAACATAGATCTAATAGGAGACGCATCGATAACTTTAAGATCTTCATCATTATTTTCATGGAACTTAGAAGAACACACTTTTATAAAGCTATCTTTCTTAGCACGCAATCTAACGGTTCTTTCCTTACACTCATCAATGGAAATTCTCATTACTTTGAGAGACTCATTGATATCATGCTTACGAGAAGAAGATCTAACTTTAAGAGAATCAACATCAAGCAAAAGTCTATCAACGTTCCTAGCCAAATCATCAACTTTGAGCAATTTTTCTTCAAGCAATGCATTAAAATTGTTTTGATAAATCATAAATTCTTTCAAACTATTCTCAAAATCAGAGGGCATCTTATTAAAATTACCATAATAATTATTGTAGGAATTTCCATAATTATTAGAGGAATTACTAGGGAACGGTCTAGCATTAAAATTTCCTCTATAGGCATTGTTTCCAAAATAATTCCTACCAACAAAATTCACATCCATAGATTCATTATTATTCTCAATCAAAGAAGACAAAGGCATATCATTGGGATCAAGAGGAGTATTTTTAGTAGCAAACAATTTCATAAGTTCATCCATCTTTCCACTCAAAACATTGATTTCTTCTATAGCATGCACTTTTTTACTAGAAAATCTTTCGGTGTGCTATTGAGAATAATTAGCCATAATATTATCAAGAAGTTTTGAAGCATCTCCTAACATCATTTCCATAAACATGCCTCCCGCGGCCGAATCTAAGAGATTTCTAGAAGCAAAGTTCAAACCGGCATAAAATTTTTGTATGATCATCCATAAATTCAAACCATGAGTAGGGCAATTGTGAAGCATCAATTTCATTCTTTCCCAAGATCGGCAACATGCTCATGATCAAGTTGTTTAAAATTCATAATATCGTTCCTAAGAGTGATAATATTAGTGGGAGGAAAATACTTAGAGATAAAATCATCTTTGCACTTGTTCCAAGAATCAATACTATTTTTAGGCAAAGACGAAAACCAAACTTTAGCACGACCTCTAAGTGAAAACGGAAATAACTTCAATTTGACAATATTGTTATCTGTATCTTTCTTCTTTTGCATATCACACAAATCAACAAAGTTGTTTAGATGGGTAGCGGCATCTTCACTAGGAAGGCCGGCGAATTTTGATCTTTCATCACAAGAGCAAAGCATCATTGATTTCACAAGACTCAACATCATTAAGAGGAGCAATCGGAGTACTAAGGAAATCATTATTATTGTTATTCCAGAAATCACACAATTTGGTATTATCTTGCGCCATGGCAACAAGTAATCCAACACACAAGCAAACATAAAAAAGGCAAGCAAAAAGAGAGGAGGAGATGGGGAAAGAGAGGGCGAATAAAACGGCAAAGGTGAAGTGGGGGAGAGGACAACGAGAGGCAAATGGAAAATAATGTAAATGCGAGGGAGATGGGTTTGTGATGGGTACTTGGTATGTCTTGACTTGAATGAAGACCTCCCCGGCAACGGCGCCAAAAATCCTTCTTGCTACGTCTTGAGCTTGCGTTGGTTTTCCCCGAAGAGGAGAGGGTGATGCAGCAAGTGTAGCGTAAGTATTTCCCTGAGTTTTTGAGAACCAAGGTATCAATCCAGTAGGAGGCTCCTCAAAAGTCCCACACACCTACACAAACAAACTGAGAACTCGCAACCAACGCAATAAAGGGGTTGTCAATCCCCTCATGGCCGCTTGCGAAAGTGAGATCTGATAGAGATAATATGATAAGATAAATATATTTTTGGTATTTTATAATATAGCTGCAAAAAGTAAAGATGCAAATAAAAGTAGATTGGAAGCAAATATGATAAGAGATAGACCCGGGGGCCATAGGTTTCACTGGAGGCTTCTCTCGAGATAGCATAAGTATTACGGTGGGTGAACAAATTACTGTCGAGCAATTGATAGAAAAACGAATAATTATGAGATTATCTAGGCATGATCATGTATATAGGCATCACGTCCATAACAAGTAGACCGACTCCTGCCTGCATCTACTACTATTACTCCACTCATCGACCGACTCCTGCCTGCATCTAGAGTATTAAGTTCACAAAGAACAGAGTAACGCATTAAGCAAGATGACATGATGTAGAGGGATAAACTAATGCAATATGATATAAACCCCATCTTGTTATCCTCGATGGCAACAATACAATACATGTCTTGCAACCCTTTCTGTCACTAGGTAAGAACACCGCAAGATTGAACCAAAAGCTAAGCACTTCTCCCATGGCAAGAAAGATCAATCTAGTAGGCCAAACCAAACCGATAATTCGAAGAGACTTGCAAAGATAACTCAATCACATAAAAGAATTCAAAGAAGATTCAATTATTATCCATAGATAAACTTGATCATAAACCCACAATTCATCGGATCTCGACAAACACACCGCAAAAAGAGATTACATCGAATAGATCTCCACAAGAGAGTGGGGAACATTGTATTGAGATCCAAAAAGAGAGAAGAAGCCATCTAGCTAATAACTATGGACTAGTAGGTCTGTGGTAAACTACTCACAACTCAACGGAGGGGCAAGGATGTTGATGTAGAGGCCCTCCATGGTCGATTCCCGCTCCGGCAAAATGCCGGTGAAGGCTCCAAGATGGGATCTTGCGGATACAGAAGGTTACGGCGGTGGAAATTGTGTTTCGTGGTGCTCCTAGATGTTTTCGGGGTACGTAGGTATATATAGGAGGAAGGAGTACGTCGGTGGCCGCCCCGAGGGGCCCACAAGACAGGGACGCGCCCTACAGGGGGCGCGCCCTCCTATCTTGTGACCACCTCGGCTGCTTCTTGGCTTGCACTCCAAGTCCTCCGGATCACGTTCGTTCCAAAAATCACGCTCCCGAAGGTTTCATTCCGTTTGGACTCCGTTTGATATTCCTTTTCTTCGAAATACTGAAATAGGCAAAAAAACAGCAATACGGGCTGGGCCTCCGGTTAGTAGTTAGTCCCAAAAATGATATAAATGTGTAAAATAAAGCCCATAAACATCCAAAAGGGGTAATATAATAGCATGGAACAATCAAAAATTATAGATACGTTGGAGACGTATCACGTCCCGTGTCCGGATGGGACTCTCCTTTGGGTGGAAGGCAAGCTTGGCAATTCGGATATGTAGATCTCCTTCTCTGTAACCCACTCTGTGTAACCCTAGCCCCCTCCGGTGTCTATATAAACCGGAGGGTTTAGTCCGTAGGACAACAACAATCATAATCATAGGCTAGGTTCTAGGGTTTAGCCTCTACGATCTCGTGGTAGATCAACTCTTGTAATACTCATATCATCAAGGTCAATCAAGCAGGAAGTAGGGTATTACCTCCATCGAGAGGGCCCGAACCTGGGTAAACATCGTGTCCCCCGCCTCCTGTTACCATTAGCCTTAGACGCACAGTTCGGGACCCCCTACCCGAGATCCGCCGGTTTTGACACCGACATTGGTCCTTTCATTGAGAGTTCCACTGTGCCTTCCCGATAAGGCTTGATGGCTCGCCTTTTGTCAAGGACAACGTCACCACTAGAGGAACCCTGGCTGTAGGCCAGACTCTCCGGCTGGGCGGCTTCGTCATGGCCGCCCGTTCGGCCGCCACGCCGACGATGACTTCTCAGCTCATCAAGAACAGCCTCCACGTCAACTTGGAATTCACCGAGCAGATGGATCCAATAGAGCTCTCCTCCCCGAACGAGCTCTTGGACCGCATCGCTGCCCTGGGAGTCGCTATGGACTATGATCGGATCGGGCTTAAACCCGACCAAAGGGAGATTAACTCTCTGCCGGTCACCCATCAGATAGCGGTGGTGGAGGAACAAAACAACGATTCTTCCTCTATTTTGAGGACGAACTATGTCCGGATTCCCGAGCTGGATACCCGTTTATGGGAGGACATGGCCCAGGCTCCGAACTTAGAATCGGGCAACGGGCCACAAATATTGGGCAACATCCTGGAGTCCGAGCCACCAAGCTCGGGAGCTCCTTTGCCCCTGGATCTCAGATCGGATCGGGATTTGGGCTTAAGTCTGCCCACCCACCCAGACACAAGTGATCTTTCCCACATCAGACAAGAGCCCCAAGAGACAGTACATCACTTCTGGGCCAGATTCCTACTTGTAATGAGCAAGGTTAGGGACTGTCGCGAGGAAGACACAATCTCATTCTTTTGCAAAAATTGCACGGACAAGGGAATTCTCAACGCCATAAGTCGCCGTGACATAGCACACTTCACCGACTTGGCTGCCATAGTACAGAAGTACTGTGCAATGGAAAGCGCCTGGAAAACCCAAACAAAATTCTGGGATTCTCCGGCTCTCACTAAACCCCTCGTCCGAACTAAAAGGGTGCGCTCTCGCAGGTCACCCAATCCAATTACAAAGAAGCCAAAGCCCTTTACAGGGCGAGGAACCGTACTGGAGGGATGGCTCAACAGGCCATGCAAAATTCACTGCACACCGAGCATCATACCAACACACAGCCTTAGAGCATGTTGGATACTTCGGCAGGTGGCCAAGAGCGGTGAGGACCTCCTCATCAACAATACCGCGGAGCACCATCCCATAGAGAATAACAATACAGTACTAACAATCTTCGAGACTTTTGCCTCAAACAATAGGCGTAAGCGAGCACTCCGCAGCCTTGCCGAAGTCTGCCACGTCGCAGCAATAAATCCGTGGAACGATACGGCCATAACCTTCAATGCCAGTGACGAACCTCAATTCCGAACAGTCCGAGCACCAGCTGCTTTGGTCTTTAGTGCAATTGTGGACGGCTTCCGGCTTACTAAAGTGCTCATGGACGGCGGCAGCGGATTAAACCTCATATATGAGAAAACTCTTAACAAAATGGAAATCGATAAGAGCCGCATTGAGAAAAGCAGCACGACCTTCAGAGGAATCATCCCTAGCTGGGAGGCACGATACGCGGGAAAAATTATGCTGGATGTAGTATTCGGCACGCCGGAAAATTATAGGTCTGAAGAAATAACATTCCAAGTGGCCCCGTTCAGTAGTGGATACCACGCCCTTTTAGGGCGGGACGCATTCACAAGCTTCCAAGCTATACCCCATTATGGGTACATGAAGCTCAAGATGCCTGGGCCCAATGGAATCATCACCCTAGCTAGTGATCCGGACATAGCACTCCGCACCGAAAATAAAACCATCGCACTAGCCCTGGAGGCATTATCCAAAGCCTTCGCGGCCGAAGAGTTAATAGCGCTGCGCTCCATAGTGGATAGGGACGACGTGATACTCGACAAACGACCCAAGTCCACCTCTTTTAAACCAGCAGACGAAATAGTCAAATTCCAGGTCCACCCAACGGACCCTACAAAAATAGCATCAATTGGGGCACAGCTGAACCCCACAATAGACGCCGCACTACGAGAGTTCTTGCGTGAGAATTGGGACATCTTCGCCTGGCATCCTTCAGACATGCCAGGTATCCCATGCAGGCTGGCCGAGCATAGCCTAAACATACTAAAGGGATACAAGCCGGTCAAACAGACTCTTCGGCGCTTTTTAGAACCCAAGCAACAAGCCATGGGAGAAGAGCTAGCCAAGCTACTCGAAGTCGGATTCATCAGAGAAATAAAACATCTGGACTGGCTAGCAAACCTGGTGATGGTACCAAAGAAGGGCAAGTCTTGGCGCCTATGCGTCAATTTCAAAGACCTCAATAAGGCTTGCCCTAAGGATCCCTCCCCCCCCCCCGCATCGATCAAATCATCGACGCTACCAGAGGACACGACTCATTGTGTTTCCTCGACGCATACTCTGGGTACCATCAAATCAAGATGTTGTTGGAAATATGCCCTAGAGGCAATAATAAAAGTATTATTATTATATTTCTTTGTTCATGATAATAGTCTTTTATTCATGCTATAACTGTATTATCCGGAAATCGTAATACACGTGTGAATGCATAGACCACAATATGTCCCTAGTGAGCCTCTAGTTGACTAGCTCGTAGTGATCAACAGATAGTCATGGTTTCCTGATTATGGACATTGGATGTCGTTGATAACGGGATCACATCATTAGGAGAATGATGTGATGGACAAGACCCAATCCTAAGCATAGCACAAAGGTCGGTTAGTTCGTTTGCTAGAGCTTTTCCAATGTCAAGTATCTCTTCCTTAGACCATGAGATTGTGTAACTCCCGGATACCGTAAGAGTGCTTTGGGTGTACCAAATGTCACAACGTAACTGGGTGACTATAAAGGTGCATTACAGGTATCTCCGAAAGTGTGTGTTGGGTTGACACGGATCGAGACTGGGATTTGTCACTCCGTGTTACGGAGAGGTATCAGTGGGACCACTCGGTAGTGCATCATCATAATGAGCTCAAGGTGGCCAAGTGTCTGGTCACGGGATCATGCATTACGGTACGAGTAAAGTGACTTGCCGGTAACGAGACTGAACGAGGTATTGGGATACCGACGATCGAGTCTCGGGCATGTAACGTACCGATTGACAAAGGGAATTGCATACGGGGTTTGATCGAATCCTCGACATCGTGGTTCATCCGATGACAACATCGAGGAGCATGTGGGAGCCAACATGGGTATCCAGATCCCGCTGTTGGTTATTGACCTGAGAGCATCTCGGTCATGTCTGCATGTCTCCCGAACCCGTAGGGTCTACACACTTAAGGTTCGGTGACGCTAGGGTTATCAGGAAGACAAGTATGTGATTACCGAATGTTGTTCGGAGTCCCGGATGAGATCCCGGACATCACGAGGAGTTCCGGAATGGTCCGGAGGTAAAGATTTATATAAGGAAAGTGGTTAAACGGACACCGGAAAGTTTCGGTGGCATACCGGTATTGTACCGGGGCCACCGGAAGGGTTCCGGGGGTCCACCGGGTGGGGCCACCCCTCCCGAGGGGGCCACATGGGCTGTGTGGGAGAGGGAGCCAGCCCCTAGTGGGCTAGGCGCGCCTCCCCACCTAGGCCCATGCGGCTAGGGCAAGGGGAGGGGAAACCCTAAAGGGGGCGCCCCCTAGCTTGGGGGGCAAGCCTCCCCTCTTTCCCTTCTCCC
>NC_041383.1:690869820-690926296 GCF_002162155.2 Triticum dicoccoides | reverse complement strand
CCCCCTTGCCCCTTCCCCTATAAATAGAGGGGTGAGGGGAGGGCTACAACAACACAAGCCAAGGCGCAGCCCCTCCCCTCCCCAACACCTCTCCTCCTCCGTACGTGCTTGGCGAAGCCCTGTCGGAGTACTGCTGCACCAACTACACCATGTCGTCGTGCTGCCGTTGGAGCTGCCTTCCTCAACCTCTCCTTCCTCCTTGCTGGATCAAGACGGAGGAGACGTCGTCCGTCCCGTACGTGTGTTGAACGCGGAGGTGCTGTCCGTTCAGCACTTGGTCATCGGTGATCCGAATCACGACGAGTACGACTCCATCATCACCATCCCCTTGAACGCTTCCGCACTCGATCTACAAGTGGTATGTAGATGCAAACTCACTCCCTTGACTCGTTGCTTAGGTGAACTCATAGATGGATCTTGGTGAAACCGTAGGAAAAATTTTAATTTTCTGCAACGTTCCCCAACAGTGATATCAGAGCCAGGTTTATGCGTAGTTCTCTATTGCACGAGTAGAACACAATTTTGTTGTGGGCGTGGATCTTTTCAACTTGCTTGCCGCTACTAGTCTTATCTTGCTTCAGCGGTATTGTGGGATGAAGCGGCCCGGACCAACCTTACACGTACGCTTACGTGAGACCGATTCCACCGACTGACATGCACTAGTTGCATAAGGTGGCTGGCGGGTGTCTGTCTCTCCCACTTTAGTTGGAGCGGATTCGATGAAAAGGGTCCTTATGAAGGGTAAATAGAAGTTGACAAGATCACGTTGTGGTCATTCGTAGGTAAGAAAACGTTCTTGCTAGAACCCAATTGCAGCCACGTAAAAGATGCAACAACAATTAGAGGACGTCTAACTTGTTTTTGCAGCAATTGTCATGTGATGTGATATGGCCAGAAGTTGTGATGAATGATGAATGATATATTGTGATGTATAAGATCATGTTCTTGTAATAGGAATCACGACTTGCATGTCGATGAGTATGACAACCGGCAGGAGCCATAGGAGTTGTCTTTATTTTGTATGACCTGCGTGTCATTGAAGAACGCCATGTAAACTACTTTACTTTATTTGCTAAACGCGTTAGTCATAGAAGTAGAAGTAGTCGTTGGCGTGACAACTTCATGAAGACACGATGATGGAGATCATGGTGTCATGCCGGTGACAAGATGATCATGGAGCCCCGAAGATGAAGATCAAAGGAGCTATATGATATTGGCCATATCATGTCACTACTTTATATAATTGCATGTGATGTTTATTATGTTTATGCATCTTGTTTACTTAGATTGACGGTAGTAAATAAGATGATCCCTTATAACAATTTCAAGAAAGTGTTCCCCCTAACTGTGCACCGTTGCTAAAGTTCGTCGTTTCAAAGCACCACGTGATGATCGGGTGTGATAGATCCTTACGTTCACATACAACGGGTGTAAGACAGTTTTACACATGCAAAAACACTTAGGGTTAACTTGACGAGCCTAGCATGTACAGACATGGCCTCGGAACACGGAGACCGAAAGGTCGAACACGAGTCGTATGGAAGATACGATCAACATGAGAATGTTCACCGACGATGACTAGTCCGTCTCACGTGATGATCGGACACGGCCTAGTCGACTCGGATCGTGTAACACTTAGATGACTAGAGGGATGTCTAATCTGAGTGGGAGTTCATTAAAATAATTTGATTAGATGAACTTAATTATCATGAACTTAGTCTAAAACTTTTTGCATAATATGTCTTGTAGATCAAATGGCCAACGCTCATGTCAACATGAACTTCAACGCGTTCCTAGAGAAAACCAAGCTGAAAGATGATGGCAGCAACTATACGGACTGGGTCCGGAACCTGAGGATCATCCTCATAGCTGCCAGGAAACAATATGTCCTAGAAGGACCGCTAGGTGACGCTCCCGTCCCAGAGAACCAAGACATTATGAATGCTTGGCAGTCTCGTGCTGACGATTACTCCCTCGTTCAGTGCGGCATGCTTTACAGCTTAGAACCGGGGCTCCAAAAGCGTTTTGAGCATCACGGAGCATATGAGATGTTCGAAGAGCTGAAACTAGTTTTCCAAGCTCACGCCCGGGTCGAGAGATATGAAGTCTCCGACAAGTTCTACAGTTGTAAGATGGAGGAAAATAGTTCTGTCAGTGAGCACATACTCAAAATGTCTGGGTTGCACAACCGCCTGTCCCAGCTGGACATTAACCTCCCGGATGAGGCGGTCATTGACAGAATCCTTCAGTCGCTCCCACCAAGCTACAAGAGCTTCGTGATGAACTACAATATGCAGGGGATGGTGAAGACCATTCCTGAAGTATTTTCAATGCTGAAGTCAGCAGAGGTTGAAATCAAGAAAGAACATCAAGTGTTGATGGTCAATAAGACCACTAAGTTCAAGAAGGGCAAGGGTAAGAAGAACTTCAAGAAAGACGGCAAGGAGATTGTCGCGCCCGGTAAGCCAGTTGCCGGGAAGAAGTCAAAGAATGGACCCAAGCCTGAGACTGAGTGCTTTTATTGCAAGGGGAAGGGTCACTGGAAGCGGAACTGCCCCAAATACTTAGTGGATAAGAAGGCCGGCAACACTAAAGGTATATTCGATATACATGTAATTGATGTGTACCTCACCAGTACTCGTAGTAACTCCTGGGTATTTGATACCGGTGCCGTTGCTCATATTTGTAACTCACAGCAGGGGCTGCGGAATAAGCGGAGACTGGCGAAGGACGAGGTGACGATGCGCGTCGGGAATGGTTCCAGAGTCGATGTGATCGCCGTCGGCACGCTACCTCTACATTTACCCATGGGATTAATTTTGAACCTTAATAATTGTTATTTAGTGCCAAGTTTGAGCATGAACATTGTATCTGGATCTCGTTTAATATGAGATGGCTACTCATTTAAGTCTGAGAATAATGGTTGTTTGATTTATATGAGAGATATGTTTTATGGTCATGCTCCGATGGTCAATGGTTTATTCTTAATGAATCTCGAGCGTAATACTACACATATTCATAGCGTGAATACCAAAAGATGTAAAGTTGATAACGATAGTCCCACATACTTGTGGCACTGCCGCCTTGGTCACATTGGTGTCAAGCGCATGAAGAAGCTCCATGCTGATGGACTTTTAGAGTCTCTTGATTATGAATCATTTGACACATGCGAACCATGCCTCATGGGCAAGATGACCAAGACTCCGTTCTCTGGAACAATGGAGCGAGCAACCAACTTGTTGGAAATCATACATACCGATGTGTGCGGTCCAATGAGTGTTGAGGCTCGCGGAGGATATCGTTATGTTCTCACTCTCACTGATGACTTGAGTAGATATGGGTATGTCTACTTAATGAAACACAAGTCTGAGACCTTTGAAAAGTTCAAGGAATTTCAGAATGAGGTAGAGAATCAACGTGACCGAAAGATAAAATTCCTATGATCAGATCGTGGAGGAGAATACTTAAGTCATGAATTTGGTACACACTTAAGGAAATGTGGAATCGTTTCACAACTCACGCAGCCTGGAACACCTCAGCGTAAGGGTGTGTCCGAACATCGTAATCGCACTCTATTAGATATGGTGCGGTCTATGATGTCTCTTACCGATTTACCACTATCATTTTGGGGATACGCTCTAGAGACAGCTACATTCACTTTAAATAGGGCACCGTCTAAATCCGTTGAGATGACATCGTATGAATTATGGTTTGGGAAGAAACCTAAGCTGTCGTTTCTAAAAGTTTGGGGATGCGATGCTTATGTCAAGAAACTTCAACCTGAAAAGGTCGAACCCAAGTCGGAAAAATGCGTCTTCATAGGATACCCTAAGGAAACCATTGGGTATACCTTCTACTTAAGATCCGAGGGCAAGATCTTTGTTGCCAAGAACGGATCCTTTCTGGAAAAAGAGTTTCTCTCGAAAGAAGTAAGTGGGAGGAAAGTAGAACTCGATGAAGTACTACCTCTTGAACCAGAAAGTAGTGCAGCCCAAGAAAATGTTCCTGTGATGCCTACACCAACTGAAGAGGAAAATAATGATGATCAAGGTACTTCGGATCAAGTTGCTACTGAACTTCATAGGTCCACAAGGACACGTTCCGCACCAGAGTGGTACGGCAACCCTGTCCTGGAAATCATGTTGTTAGACAACGGTGAACCTTCGAACTATGAAGAAGCTATGGCGGGTCCAGATTCCAACAAATGGCTAGAAGCCATGAAATCCGGGATAGAATCCATGTATGAAAACAAAGTATGGACTTTGACTGACTTGCCCGATGATCGGCGAGCGATAGAAAACAAATGGATCTTTAAGAAGAAGATGGACGCGGATGGTAATGTTACCGTCTATAAAGCTCGACTTGTCACTAAGGGTTATCAGTAAGTTCAAGGGATTGACTACGATGAGACTTTCTCTCCCGTAGCGAAGCTTAAGTCCGTCCGAATCATGTTAGCAATTGCCGCATACTATGATTATGAGATATGGCAGATGGACGTCAAAACGGCATTCCTTAATGGTTATCTTAAAGAAGAATTGTATATGATGCAGCCGGAAGGTTTTGTCGATCCTAAGAACGCTAACAAAGTATGCAAGCTCCAGCGATCCATTTATGGGCTGGTGCAAGCATCTCGGAGTTGGAACATTCGCTTTGATGAGATGATCAAAGCGTTTGGGTTTATGCAGACTTATGGAGAAGCCTGCGTTTACAAGAAAGTGAGTGGGAGCTCTGTAGCATTTCTCATATTATATGTAGATGACATACTTTTGATGGGAAATGATATAGAATTCTTGGACAGCATTAAGGCCTACTTGAATAAGTGTTTTTCAATGAAGGACCTTAGAGAAGCTACTTATATATTAGGCATCAAGATCTATAGAAATAGATCGAGACGCCTCATAGGTCTTTCACAAAGCACATACCTTGATAAGATTTTGAAGAAGTTCAAAATGGATTAGTCCAAGAAAGGGTTCTTGCCTGTATTGCAAGGTGTGAGATTGAGCTCGGCTCAATGCCCGACCACGGCAAAAGATATAGAAGAGATGAGTGTCATCCCCTATGCTTCAGCCATAGGATCTATTATGTATGCCATGCTGTGTACCAGACCTGATGTAAACCTTGCCGTAAGTTTGGTAGGAAGGTACCAAAGTAATCCCGGCAAGGAACACTGGACAGCGGTCAAGAATATCCTGAAGTACCTGAAAAGGACAAAGGACATGTTTCTCGTTTATGGAGGTGACGAAGAGCTCGTCGTAAAGGGTTACGTCGACGCTAGCTTTGACACAGATCTGGATGACTCTAAGTCACAAACCGGATACGTGTATATGTTGAATGGTGGAGCAGTAAGCTGGTGCAGCTGCAAGCAGAGAGTTGTGGCGGGATCTACATGTGAAGCGGAGTACATGGCAGCCTCGGAGGCAGCGCATGAAGCTATTTGGGTGAAGGAGTTCATCACCGACCTAGGAGTCATACCCAATGCGTCGGGGCCAATCAAACTTTTCTGTGACAATACTGGAGCTATTGCCCTTGCGAAGGAGCCCGGATTTCACAAGAAGACCAGGCACATCAAGCGTCGTTTCAACTCCATCCGTGAGAATGTTCAAGATGGAGACATAGAAATTTGCAAAGTACATACAGATCTAAATGTCGCAGATCCGTTGACTAAACCTCTCTCGCGAGCGAAACATGATCAACACCAGAACTCTATGGGTGTTCGATTCATCACAATGTAACTAGATTATTGACTCTAGTTCAAGTGGGAGACTGTTGGAAATATGCCCTAGAGGCAATAATAAAAGTATTATTATTATATTTCTTTGTTCATGATAATAGTCTTTTATTCATGCTATAACTGTATTATCCGGAAATCGTAATACACGTGTGAATGCATAGACCACAATATGTCCCTAGTGAGCCTCTAGTTGACTAGCTCGTTGTGATCAACAGATAGTCATGGTTTCCTGATTATGGACATTGGATGTCGTTGATAACGGGATCACATCATTAGGAGAATGATGTGATGGACAAGACCCAATCCTAAGCATAGCACAAAGGTCAGTTAGTTCGTTTGCTAGAGCTTTTCCAATGTCAAGTATCTCTTCCTTAGACCATGAGATCGTGTAACTCCCGGATACCGTAAGAGTGCTTTGGGTGTACCAAATGTCACAACGTAACTGGGTGACTATAAAGGTGCATTACAGGTATCTCCGAAAGTGTCTGTTGGGTTGACACGGATCGAGACTGGGATTTGTCACTCCGTGTTACGGAGAGGTATCAGTGGGCCCACTCGGTAGTGCATCATCATAATGAGCTCAAGGTGGCCAAGTGTCTGGTCACGGGATCATGCATTACGGTACGAGTAAAGTGACTTGCCGGTAACGAGACTGAACGAGGTATTGGGATACCACGATCGAGTCTCGGGCATGTAACGTACCGATTGACAAAGGGAATTGCATACGGGGTTTGATCGAATCCTCGACATCATGGTTCATCCGATGACAACATCGAGGAGCATGTGGGAGCCAACATGGGTATCCAGATCCCGCTGTTGGTTATTGACCTGAGAGCATCTCGGTCATGTCTGCATGTCTCCCGAACCCGTAGGGTCTACACACTTAAGGTTCGGTGACGCTAGGGTTATCAGGAAGACAAGTATGTGATTACCGAATGTTGTTCGGAGTCCCGGATGAGATCCCGGACGTCACGAGGAGTTCCGGAATGGTCCGGAGGTAAAGATTTATATAAGGAAAGTGGTTAAACGGACACCGGAAAGTTTCGGTGGCATACCGGTATTGTACCGGGGCCACCGGAAGGGTTCCGGGGGTCCACCGGGTGGGGCCACCCCTCCCGGGGGGGCCACATGGGCTGTGTGGGAGAGGGAGCCAGCCCCTAGTGGGCTGGGCGCGCCTCCCCACCTAGGCCCATGCGGCTAGGGCAAGGGGAGGGGAAACCCTAAAGGGGGCGCCCCCCTAGCTTGGGGGGCAAGCCTCCCCTCTTTCCCTTCTCCCTTTGGCCGCCGCCCCCCTAGGGTTTCCCCTAGAGGGCCGGCCCCCCTTGCCCCTTCCCCTATAAATAGAGGGGTGAGGGGAGGGCTGCAACAACACAAGCCAAGGCGCAGCCCCTCCCCTCCCCAACACCTCTCCTCCTCCGTACGTGCTTGGCGAAGCCCTGTCGGAGTACTGCTGCACCAACTACACCACGCCGTCGTGCTGCCATTGGAGCTACCTTCCTCAAACTCTCCTTCCTCCTTGCTGGATCAAGACGGAGGAGACGTCGTCCGTCCCGTACGTGTGTTGAACGCGGAGGTGCTGTCCGTTCAGCACTTGGTCATCGGTGATCTGAATCACGACGAGTACGACTCCATCATCACCATCCCCTTGAACACTTCCGCACTCGATCTACAAGTGGTATGTAGATGCAAACTCACTCCCTTGACTCGTTGCTTAGATGAACTCATAGATGGATCTTGGTGAAACCGTAGGAAAAATTTTAATTTTCTGCAACGTTCCCCAACAGATGGCGGAGTCTAATCAAGCAGCAATGGCATTCATCACTCCATACGGCCCCTTGTGTTTTAACACCATGCTTTTCGGGCTCAAAAACGCCGGTGCAACCTATCAACGCATGATTCAGACATGCTTGGAAACACAAATCGGCAAAACAATGGAGGCATACGTAGATGATGTGGTAATCAAAACCAGACATGTCGAATCTTTAATAGATGACTTGAGGCTTACGTTCAACAATCTCCGAACATACGACATCAAGCTCAATCCGAAAAAATGCATTTTTGGCGTACCTGCCGGAAAGCTCTTGGGCTTTATCGTTTCCAATAGAGGAATATAAGAAAATCCGGCTAAAATACGAGCTCTGTCACAGTTGGCTACCCCAATAGACCTCAAGAAAATCCAGAAATTAACTGGATGCATGGCCGCCTTAAGCCGCTTTATCTCCTGATTAGGAGAAAAGGCACTACCCCTTTATCGCCTTCTTTGACGCACCGAACACTTCAAGTGGACGGATGCGGCTACGGCTGGACTGGAGGAAATAAAAGCCCTCTTAGTCACCAATCCAATCCTGGCCGCGCCAAATATCAGCGAACCTATGCTGTTATATATAGCTGCAACACACCAGGTTGTAAGCGCAGTGCTCGTCGTCGAACGAGAGACAGACGGACATAAGTTCCCGCTTAAAAAGACCATATACTATGTATCCACTGTCGTCACTCCATGCAAGTCACGGTACCCACATTATCAAAAGATAGCATACGCGGTCTTCATGGCATCCCGAAAACTACGACACTACTTTCAAGAGTGTTCAATCACAGTGGCCTCCGAAGTACCACTCAATGACATAATAAATAACCGCGATGTCACGGGCCGGATTGCTAAATGGGCTATCGAGCTCCTCCCGTTCGACATAACATACAAACCATGGCGAGCCATTAAGTCGCAAGTACTGGCTGACTTTGTTGCCGAATGGACAGAAGCCGAACTCCCTAAAGAGTACGACGCACACTCCAATTGGATCATGCACTTTGACGGCTCTAAGATGCTGGCCGGTCTAGCGGCAGGCGTTGTCCTGACATCCCCCACCGGAGATACAGTCCAATACGTACTCCAAATACTATACAAAGATTCAAACAATGTAGCCGAATATGAGGCCCTGTTGCATGGTCTCCGGATGGCAGTCTCCATGGGCATTCAATGCCTAGAAGTGCATGGGGATTCAAACCTCGCAATATCTAAAATAAATGGAGACTTTGATGCCAAGGACCCAAAAATGGCGGCCTACCGCAATGCCGTCCTCAAAATGTCAGCTCGGTTCGAGGGGCTCAAATTCCACCATGTGGTCCGAGAAAACAACCAAGCAGCGGATATCCTCACCCGCATCAGCGCTAAGCGCGACCCCGTCCCACCTAATATCTTTTTGGAAAGTCTATTCAAGCCATCCATGGTGTGGGAAGGGGACAGCGAAAATACCAGTCCGGATCCGAACACAACCCCAGATCCCGAACAATCTGACAAAATCGGAGGCTCCGCCACCGAAATAACACCTTCGGCCCACGCGATTATGGCTGTCATCGCCCCGTGGACAGAACCCTTCTTAGCCTACTTAAACAGGCAAGAACTCCCTGAGGACCAAAATGAGGCACGTTGTATTGTGTGACGCTCTAAAGCCTACAAAGTCCACGAGGGAGAGCTTTATAAGAAAAGCACGACTGGAGTGCTCCAAAGATGCACCTCCGAAGAGGAACGGCGGCAGCTCTTGGCTGAAATTCATGCCGGACTCAGCGGCCACCATGCCGCAGCTCGGGCGCTCATAAGCAAGGCCTTCCATACAGGTTTCTACTGGCCAACAGCATGGGCAGACGCACAGGACCTTGTCCAACATTGTGTCGGTTGCCAGCTTTTTGCAAATCAAAGCCATATGCCACCTACCGCTCTCCAAACAATCCCCATAACTTGGCCCTTTGCGGTCTGGGGGCTTGATATGGTTGGACCCCTTAAATGAGGAAGCCATAAGAAGAAATACTTGTTGGTCATGGTCAATAAATTCACCAAATGGATAGAAGCCAAACCAGTTAAAACGGCCGAGTCCGGACCAGTGATAGACTTCATATCCGAGGTCGTACACCGTTATGGTGTCCCCCACAACATCATCACCGATAACGACTCAAACTTCACTACCGACGAGGTGAAAACTTGGTGCGGCAAAATGGGCATAAAGCTCGATTATGCATCCGTCTATCACCCCCAAACAAACGGTCAAGTCAAACGAGCGAATGGTCTTATCATGAGCGGCATTAAAACCAGACTAGTGCGATCCTTGAAGCAATCAGATACGCACTAGGTCGAGGAGCTCGACTCCGTACTATGGGGGCTGTGGACCATGCCAAATCGCACAACCGGATACACACCATTTTTTATGGTGTACGATGCCGAGGCAGTGCTACCCTGCGATATCATCCATGACTCACCTCGAGTGCGCATGTACGAAGAGAGAGAAGCCGAGCTGGATCGGCAGGATAGCTTAGATGCCCTGGAGGAGAAGCGTGACATTGCAAAGGCCCGTTCCGCATCTTATCAATAGGAGGCTCGAAGGTATATCAAAGCAGAGAAGTACAGGCAAAACTTATAACATTGGCGAACTCGTCCTACGACTACCAGAGAAGAAAAAGGACAAGCTCAAGCCCAAATGGGAGGGTCCCTTCATCATTGATAAAGTTCTCACCGGAGGAGCGTACAGTCTGCGTGATGCATCAGATTATCGACTCGAGCCAAACCCATGGTACGCGGCCAGACTCCAAAGATTCTACGCCTAGTGTCGAACTCTATGTTTGTCTCCTTACCTCCTTACCTCCTTTTTTAAATTATATCCTCTCTCTCTCTCTTATATATATATAGCCTTAAAAGCCTCAAGTATGCTTTAACCGCACACTCCTGCCGCGCTATGCGCGCTCAATATACCTGGGGGCTTCTTATACAGAAGCTTAATATAATTGTCTTCTGGGCTGTATGCCCACCACATATGCGTCACTTCTCCATATGTGCCTTTTTTCACCACTGTATGCATCGATATGACCTACGAAGCACCGATACGTGCAAAACCTGTGTATCGCCGTCCTGTACGTTGCCGATACGCCGATACGGCAGATACAGCCGCGATACGCGTATCACCGGAGTATCGTGTTTTTTGATTAAAAAAAGATGGAAAAAACGCTGATATGTGCTGTTCACCGTTCGTGACACGGCTGGGATACGGTCGGCCCAGTACAAGCCCAATATATTAACCCTAACTCGTGTACTCCTTTCACTCTGTTCGCTTCACATGCGCACGGCAGGGGAGAGGCGCACAACGGCACAAGCGAGCCGCCGGCGGCGCCTGGGCTCACCTCACCGCCGCCACCAGCTGGAGTCGCTCGCTGCCTGGAGTGGTCGCCTCCGCCGGCTGGAGTCGGCTCCCTGACCTGTCAACTCCCAACCCGCCGGTAGTTGATTCAGTAGGTTGGCAGCTTGTAGTTGTAGATTACTTGATTCAGTAGGTTGTACGTTGTAGGGATTGTAGTTGCTTGCTAATGTTACTGCTTTGCTAATGATTAGCCATACGCTAATGTGTTAACTCTGTCGTGCTCGCTGGCTCGCAAAGAAAAGAAGCATGAATTGCTGACAGAGAACACCTGAAGAATTGTGCTAAAATGCTAACCTTCTTAAGTCTTCTTTGTAGCCAATAAAATCCTTCAGTAGTGAGGCTCTCAAAGTACATGTAGTATCTATAGATATAGAAACATGTCGTGTTTCCTAAGGTAGGTTAATTGACTGTATGCAGATATACTAATGACTCTGAAGACATCCAATGAACTGCAGAATACTTGACTGATGCCTACAGCTTGCTAATGTGCCTACTGCCTATAATATTTTGGTCTCATCTCACACATTTTATTATGTTTGCTTTTATTACATGTCATTCTAGTATTATTATTTATATATACTCACCGTATCGCCGTATTGCTGTTTTTAGAAATTGCCGTATCCCGTATCGCCGCACCCGTATCGCCGTATCAGTGCTGCCGTATCGGTGCTTCATAGGATATGACTTAAGATTTGGCCAAGCTGGGTTGCTTGGCTCTTGTGTTTATGCCCTACATTCCCATTAATTCGGCTAGGGCATAAGGGGAGCACCTCTGCGATTGTTACTGCCGGGTCAGCCGGATGTGTACCTCAGACTGGGTGAAGCCGAAAGCTAGCGTTCTTAAGGGAATATTCGGTCGGTGAACAAAAGATATCTTTTACCTATTACAAAACATGCCCCCAAATGCTTATATCCTGCGTCATTTTTCGCAGTTCGGACATGCACATTAATGCATGCACACCCAGGAAAAGGAACCCTTAACGAAACTATTCTCCGTGGAAGATGTTTCTTACTACCCATGTAATATAACATAACTAGTTGGGTACTTGTCTGTTCAAGCACTTATGACCCCTACGCCTGGTTTCCACGCGTGCCCCGGTTTTCACATAACCGAGCGGGTATTTGGATACACTTTGGACTGTCGGGTCCAGAGGTTGAAGCGAAAAGGTCCGCCAAGACAAATGATTTACAATCCAGCTAGGGACAAAATATGTCCTTTGAAGTACAAAGTCACTTAGAATGACTAAACTCTTCTTCTATACCATCCAACAGGATATCTAGCCTACAGGCCTGTTGGGAATACTTAGCCGCTAATGCTACCTGGTCGTATACCAGACTTACAAGGATCTCTTTCACATCTGACCCTACAAGTCCGACCTCGGCCATGTGGTTTGGGTCAGCCTTGGTGTATCGCGTATTCACCATGGCCCAGGCTTCCCCTTGCACCTTGTCGGCAGGCCGATATCTTCCATAATCGGAAGAGCCACCGCGCTCCCTTGAGCATCTCTATAAGCTCCCCCATGCCTCCTGGCAGGGACGCGGATGGCCACAAGGCCTAGGCAATGTCCTGCATCACCTATCGAACTTGTTCGTGCAGTTGTGAGAGCTCCTGCAGAAGATCGCCTGCAGATCCGGGCATCTCCTCTTCGGGACGACCTGTCAACATACCTACAGATATAATTCTGTGAGCCCACTTCTTCATCGAACCTTATAGTGGTTCGTTAAGAGCACTTACTAAAAATGCCGCGTCGAAGCCTCTTATTCTCCTTCATGGAGTCAGCAAGCTGGGCTCGAACATCCTTTAATTCGACGTCTAGTCGGGTGTTCGCGTCCTGGAGATTATTTTTCTCTCGTATAACCTTAGTAAGCACACACTCGCCAGCCTTCAGCTGTCGTCGAGCATGTTGATCATCCTCCGATACGATCTCCGGATTACCTCCGGGATTGTCTGCAGACTCTATTTGTTAGATTTGCATGCATGCCGAATACTAATTGGTATATGTCAATACATTCTTTTCGATCAAGACAAGTATTACCAGATGAGGCCTTCTTGGACTCCTCCATTCCGGTGACTGCGGCCCGTAGCTGGGCTTTGCACTCCTCCAGCTCTTTAGACAGCTGAGTATTCTTCTCTGTAAGAACCTATGTATATAATTGATCCTTAAATCAGTTGTGCCAATAGTTTCAAGTCTCAGGGGCTACTAATATACATACTTATCAAATTATCTTGCCTGTATATCCTTTACATACTGGTCCGTAGCTCTGGCGAGGCCATCTTGAGCAGCTCAGATGTATGCGTCCCCTGAGTTGAAGGCGTTGAATGCCTCTTTAGAGAAATTAGGGTCGCGTAGTGTGGCCCGCCGACGCCTATGATTCATGGCGCTCTCCACTTCGGAGTTCGTAGTGGAGAATCTATCCGCATCCTCTGTAGGAGGATCATCCGACGTTGTCCCTGCGTTGCCTCCGCCCTCGGTTCCGGCCTCGGAGTCAGGCTGGTGGAGGCGTGGCCGGCAGGCTCTCTGTATATAGTCCGGCGAGCGCTTTTTCTGCCAGGACACAGTGGACACGGTCATATCTTAACGATGATAATTGTGTAGCAGGTTTTTAGTCATACCTTTGCAACGGCGTCTTGGTCCTGACCGCCTTCCTTTTAAGCCTACCCGACTTCGGTGCTCCTTGTTGACGAGTCACCGCGGGTTCGGCACGAAGTCCTGATGGCCTTCCCTGTAAAACACAAAACATATGCGATGGGTAAGGCACAAAGAGGGAATCCTTCTTGAAAGTTGGGACTCCGGTTTTACTTACATGTGATACAGGGAGTAGGCCAGGGTAGTCAGCTATGATGGCCACCAAAAGCACCATCGCAGCTTAACTGATAAAATGTCCTGTCGACGAGCTCCACAAATGTGTCCGGATCTTCTTCGAGTCCGGGGTCGAGGGCCCGGTTGGGGTCCTCTGGCTGTGGAGATGGGCTGTGAACATCCCTCATAGCTTTGCGCAGCTCCTGTTACGAATTAGCAAGGTAAATGTTTGTGCTGGAGAACGCGGGAAAGACTGGAATAAAAGATAGCAGCTTACCCAGCTTGGGGAGTTGTACATGGAGAATCCATCCCGTGGCTTAATATGGATGAACTCCTCTTCTTCCCCTTTGAACAAATCGAACAATATTTTCGCCAGAGCGGCGGCGGAGTCCAGAACTTTACGGCCGCAGCAGGTGGCGTCATCTTCTCCATTGTAGTGCCACATGGGTTTCCCCCGATATTGAAGTGGCTGCACTCCCCGCATTATACATATGGACATAACCTCAATTATTGTCAGTCCTGATTTGGCCAGTGTCTTTATCCTGTCCACCTGGAAAAGGATCTCTCTGTTATCTTCCTCCTGGGGGCTCCGGGGGCGCCAGCTGTGGCGTTTCTTCAACGGGGCATTTGCAAACTCGGGAAGGCCCAACCGAATAGGGTTCGGAAGAGGGACGTCCTCCTTGTAAAGCCACTCTGAAGGCCAGTCTTTGAATGCCTTCTTCGGAGTACCAGAAAGGTATCCGGTCTCGGCGATGCGCCATATCTCGGCTCCATCCACTTGATATATCGACACCTCCTGAGTATGGGGTACAAGGCAGAATAGCCTCTTCCATAGCTCAAAATGAGCTTCACAACCCAGAAATAGCTTGCAGAAGGCAACATAACCCGCAATATGCAGTATGGAGGCTGGAGTAAAGTTGTGCAGCTGGAGACCATAGAACTCCAGGAGCCCGCGGAGGAATGGATGAATTGGAAATCCAAGTCCCCTCAGCAAATAGGGGACAAAATATGCCCGCTCCCCCTTGGATGGGTTGGGGGAACTCTCTGCTTGCTCCCCGCCATTATAAGTGGCTAGTCCGGCTCGGACGGGGACCATGTAGGCGGGCGGGAGAAACCCCTGGGTCTGCAGCTCTACTAATCGGCTATGAGGAACGAAACACTTCTCCCAATCGCCTGGCTTGGTGCTACGGGAGCAAGAGGAGGAGCTGTGACGACCGTCCATGATTGGATGGATTTTTCCGGGCGCGCTCTGATGGATACTCGCTGGGAGGAGATGGTGTGATTTGGATCTAAGGATCCTCAACTCTTTAAATAGACGATTTACTTGCATGGTCAGGGTGGCAAATGAAAAGATGCTCCGACTTCTCGCATCCGCTCGACACGTGGAGATAGCCATTATTAAAGCACAGAAGCCGAGGAGTGCAACATTGATGGGAAGCCGGACACCGCTCGCTACAACAGGTACTCTGGAGAATTTAGAGAAGAACCCGCCTTGCAATGCTGAAGATAATCTGCGCGCCGGACTCATCGTCATTGAAGCCTGGTTTGGGGGCTACTGAGGGAGTCCGGGATTAAGGGGTCCTCGGACAGCCGGACTATATACTTTGGTCAGACTGTTGGACTATGAAGATACAAAATTGAAGACTTCGTCCCGTGTCCGGATGGGACTCTCCTTTGCGTGGAAGGCAAGCTTGGCAATTCGGATATGTAGATCTCCTTCTCTGTAACCGACTCTGTGTAACCCTAGCCCCCTAGCCCCCTCCGATGTCTATATAAACTGGAGGGTTTAGTCCGTAGGACAACAACAATCATAATCATAGGCTAGCTTCTAGGGTTTAGCCTCTACGATCTAGTGGTAGATCAACTCTTGTAATACTCATATCATCAAGATCAATCAAGCAGGAAGTAGGGTATTACCTCCATCGAGAGGGCCCGAACCTGGGTAAACATCGTGTCCCCCGCCTCATGTTACCATTAGCCTTAGGCGCATAGTTCGGGACCCCCTACCCGAGATCCGACGATTTTGACACCGACAGCCACCGCTTCAAGGATTATAGTGGAACCCTTTTTTGTCCGTGGAATTGGCCATGCCATGCCTTTGGACAATTCTTCCAACTCCAATACATGCAATCTATTGAGCCAAGCATACCTGGGAACCCGCGAGCTTTGTTCATCTCCAATAGCCTTCCGACGTCTTCAGCATTGGGAGTTCTCAAGTACTCCGGGGCAAACACTTGCACAATTCTGACTGCGAAGCGCTTGACACACATGATGGCTTGGCTCTCACCCATGGCCAAGTGATCATCAACTAGATTAGCGGGGATACTGTATGCCAACATACGCAAAGCGGTTGTCACCTTCTGAAAGGTGCTATGCCCGAGCTCTCCGGCGGCATTCCTCCTCTGCTGAAAAAATCGGTCATGGCTCGCTAGTTTCTCTGCAATGCGCCTGAACAACTCGGTGCTCATCCTAAACCGATGATGAAAGTCCGACTCGGGGTATGTGGGATTCTCCACAAAATAGTGCCTCATCAATCTGTTGTGGGCATCAATCCTATCCCTCCAATTTTTTTGCCAACCCATAACCGAACCATCGTGCTTCGGTTTTTATTGATGTGCATAGCTAGGATCATTGCAAAATTTTCCTTCTCTTCCATATCAAATTCTTCTTCGGAAGAATCATATGACGAACTCATCTAAAATGTTCAAACCTAGGCTATAAACAACATGCACCAAATTTCATGCAAAAATGTCAAAGTTGGAAGCAATACATACCTTGCGGGCCTTTTGTCGAACACCTTGCGGGCGCCAAGTAGCGGTGGGCGGCCGGGCGCTGTTCGTCGGAGACTGCCCCGCGCGACGGGTGGCGCTGACTAGAGAGAGAGATGGAGGAAGTTGCGGCCGCGCGGGAAGAGACCGGGGAAGCGCCGGAAAGGTCGCCGGGAAAATGGGGTGGCGCGGGTGGTGGCGGCGGCGCGGCTGGATGGGTAGGTGGAGTTGTGCGCGAGTGCTCGAGAGTCCAGCGCGCGGGAGCGGGCGCATCAAATAAGCGGTGCGCGATGGCGTTTTCGCCTGCGCGCTGAATTACATATGCCGCGCGCGCGGTTTTTGCGCGTCCGCTGGAGCGCCGGAAACGGTAGCGCGTGCGCTAAAACCACTACTTTTTTCGCGCGGCGCGTTTATAGCGCGGCTGTTGGAGATGCTCTTAGTTATTGTCTAGCTTAACAAAATTCCAGAAAAATGCATTTATCTTAACGAGCCGCAATGAGTGCAACACGGGCAATTCTAAGCTATCGCTAAGTGAGCGCATGCAAAAATAACTTTGTTGATTTTTTTAGATAAAATAAAACTTTGTTGATGCTCATAACGATGGAAAATGCCACACGCCCAAGCGTGCGTCATGTGGATAGGCCCATTTTCTGGGTATCCAGGCTGTTTTTTTACGGGTTGGTTTCTTTTTATTACTTTCCCGTTTCTCCTGTTTAGGTAGGGTTCTTATATTTTGTGCTCGATTTTTTTATTTCAGGTGTTTTTATTGTTCTTCTCATTTTAATATCGTCTACGTTTTGTACATATGGATATTCTTTAAATTATATGACGATTTTCTAAAAAAATATGTGACAAAACCTTTTCAAATACATCGTGCACATATTTTTAATACATGACTAAACTTTTGAACACATGATGGATATTTTTCAAATACACAGCGACCATTCAAAATACACAATGATCATTTTTTTCAGACTTTTTTCGAATAACAGCATTTCCTTTTCAATTCTTAAGCATGTTTTTACCAAAAAGAGAAGGAATAAAGAAATGTACTACTAGTTATTAATAAAAAAATGTACTATAAATACAAGACTGAATTTTGATAGGGGGGGAATATTAGATTGAATGGGTATACATAATGTACGTACATATGATGCCATACAATATGAGTTTCCATAAATGTTCAAAAGACTGTCATGCCCTTCTTAAGTCTTAACAAAGAAGCTCTAACTCACACTGTTGATTGTTAAATGGGGTAAACTGAAACAGAACATGCAAGTGATATGTCACACTAGTCAGTTGCTTGAAAAAAATATGAGTCTGTATTTGCTGCCACACCTGGAAACAGTAGAACCGTAGGCGAAATTTTGTTAGGAACCCGAATGTCATCTGCATGCGAAGCAGAGTCGCAGCACTGAAATCACATTGCCTTGTCACCTTCGTTGAATCCATGCTTGTTGCTACATGTATACTGCCAGCCCTTGTCGATCAGATCATACGGTAGCTTCGTAGATGAAATTCCAGGGACCATAGTAAGAGAACTTGAGAATTAAGGACTGTGTGTTAGAATTAATTCTAGGAGACCTCAACTTCATGTTGTTTTCTTTTCTGAAGAATAAGGCCAGAAGCACGCTGTGTTTGTGCTGCGGCTGAATAGGTCTAGCTTTTACCTTTTCATGTAATCGTGTAATCGCGGCCACGATCTCGTCCGTGGGATGGCGCTGAGAAAACGGATCGAGGCCGGCTCGATAGGATCAGGGTGAATAAAAGGAAAGCAAAAACAGAAAAGACGCAAGTTGAACGCGTCGCAAAACCTCTGTCTCCCTTTGTATCGTGTGTTCTGTCAGAGAGCGAAAGTTTCAGAGCGGCGTGTTTGATCGATTTGGTTTTTTTCCACTATGATCGCGTTGAGTATCTAGGCCTGAGATCTGTCATTTGGTAGCAGAGCCCTAGGGTTGGAGGCGATTTGGTGGCGGAGGAGTTGGTGGCGTTGGGATTGCGGAGCGAGCCGTGATGCCGAAGATCGGCAACAAGCTGCAAGGGAAGGCGAAGGACGTCGACGGAGGTACGAGCGGAGGAGCGCTCGTAGCCAGAGCACCGTCGCGCGGTGGTGTACCTCTGCACTACCCCCAGCTCACCGACACGAACTATGGCGTGTGGGCTGTGAAGATGCGCATCATCATGCGCACCCTTGTCTGCTGGGCGGCCGTCGACGGCAAGGGTGAGTATGACCAGGCTTGGGACGAGGACGCGTTCGCCGCGCTCTAGCAGCCCTCCCTGATGCCATGGTCATGGCGATCGCCGAGTACGAGACGGCAGCAAAGGCCTGGGAGGCTATCCGGCAGATGCGCGTCGGTGAGGATCGCGTCAAGAAGGCGCGCGTCAAGCAGCTTAAGCGCCAGCTGGATCGGCCGCAGATGGACGACGACGAGACCGTTGTGGCGTTCGGGCAGAAGCTGACCACGCTCGTCGCCGAGATCCGCAACTTAGGTGAGAAAGTTGAGGATGAATCTGTGATTGAAATCTTGTTCAATGCTGTGCCAGACAGGTTCTCTGATGTGGTGAACACCATCGAGCAGTGGGGTGATCTCACCACAATGCCGATCTCTGAAGCCATTGGCAGATTGGCAACGTATGAGACCGGGCAGCGCGGCCAACGCCGTGCTAGTAGCAACAAGGATGACCAGCTCATGCTCATGACAAGGGCACTAGAGCAGCTGATGCAGACCAAGAAGGGCAGTGGCTCGAGCGGGTCTGCTGGAAAGAAAAAAGGTGGGAAGAGTGATTCCACCAAGTCAGGGAAGGATTCAGGAAGTGATCATGGCAAGCAGAAGAAGAAAGGAAATTTTGACATTGCCAAGGTGATATGCTACAACTGCAACGAGAAGGGACATTTCCAATCTGATTGTCCAGAACCTAAATGCGAGAAGGCAAATCTCGTGCAGAAGGAGGAAGAGGATCCAACACTGTTCATGTTGGAGACTTGTGAGTTGCAGCAGCAGAGTGTTGAACTGACTGAACAGGTCTTCCTGAATGAAGAGAAAGTGGTGCCCAAATTCTCAGGCGCTCGTGACATCTTGTGGTACCTGGACTCTGGAGCAAGTAACCACATGACATGCAATCCACCGAATTTTGCTGAGCTGGACCGTTCTGTTCATGGCAAAGTTAGGTTTGGGGATGGGTCTGCTGTAGAGATCTGCGGGCGAGGGGTTGTACTGATGCAGTCCCTCACTGGCGAGCACCGAGTGCTGCCAGATGTGTACTTTATTCCAAGACTAAAGAACAATATTATTAATCTTGGACAGCTAGAGGAGAGCGGCTGTAAGTACACCGACAAAGATGGTGTGATGACAATCTGGGATAGCCAGAGAAAGGTGCTTGCCCGCATGCCCAGAACTCGAAATCGCATGTATGTACTGAAGATACAACAGTGTGAACCAGTCTGCCTGCTGGCATATGCAAATGAGGATGCTTGGTTATGGCACATGAGATTTGGCCACATCAATTTCAGGTCATTATGCTCACTGGTATCAGAAAACATGGTTGAAGGAATGCCATGCATTGAGCAAGTCGATCAAGTGTGTGACGGCTACATGATCGCCAAGCAAAAAAGGTTGCCATTCCCAGCACAAGCAGCATTCAGAGCTCAGCGACAACTTGAGCTTTGGCATGGCGACCTCTGTGGGCCAATTACTCCAGTGACACCTGGTGGCAAGCAGTATTTTCTCCCGTTGGTTGATGACTTTTCCAGATTCATGTGGGTTGTCCTGCTGAAGGAAAAGGATGAGGCGTTTGCAGCAATTAAGAAAGTGCAAGCAGCAGCAGAACTTGAGAAGAGCATGAAACTCAAGGCACTGCACACTAACAGGGGTGGGGGGTTCAATTCGAAGGAGTTTGCTAGCTACTGTGATGAACATGGCATCAAACATTTTCGCACCGCTCCCTATACTCCTCAGCACAATGGCATGGTAGAGCGCAGAAATCAGACAGTAGTGAGTATGGCAAGAAGCCTCCTAAAGAGCATGGGGGGGGGCCGTCCAGATTCTGGGGAGAGGCGGTGACGACTACAGTATACCTCTTAAATAGGGCCCCAATGAAAAGTGTAGGTATGACACCTTATGAGGCATGGTATGGAAGGAAACCTTCAGTGAAGCACTTGAGAACGTTCGGCTGCACAGCTCATGTGAAGATAATTGGGCCAGGACTGTCCAAACTGTCTGACAAAAGTAAACAGATGGTTTTTATTGGGTATGAGAGTGGTTCCAAAGCCTATCGCATGTACGACCCTGAAAGTAAGAAACTGGTCATGACACGTGATGTAGTGTTTGAGGAGAACAGACCTTGGGATTGGAATCATGAAGTATCAACCCAAGACGATGTGCAGGAGCCTTTGGTGATTCACTATCCAGAACAGAAAGACACATTCATGACAGAGGAAGCAGCACCAACTCCTGCCGTGGCAGAGAAAATAGCGCAAAATCCTACCACGGCAGGAGCGACTCCAGGTTTAGTCTCAGCGCTAGTGCAAAAAGTGAAAACAAGGCATGCCGGTGATGGAAATTCAGTTCCGCTCCATCTTGATCTGACGCCTCCATCGTCGACACTATCTCGTGGCACTGATCCCTCTGACACACCTCTCATCGAGCCCTCACAAGGACCGCAAGGGAAGCGGTTGCTCGCCGAACTGTACGAGGACACCGAACCAGTTAAAGCTACAGATGCAGGCCTGTGCCTGTTTGGGCTTGAGGAGCCGTCAAACCATCTAGAGGCAATGAAGGAATCGTGCTGGAAGCGTGCCATGGATGAAGAGATGACAGCAATAGAGGAAAATAAAACGTGGCAGCTGTGTGAATTGCCTAAAGGGCACCGACCCATCGGATTGAAATGGGTGTACAAGGTGAAGAAAAATCCGAGTGGAGAAGTAGTCAAACACAAGGCCAGGCTTGTAGCAAAGGGGTATGTGCAACGACATGGCATAGACTTCTAGGAAGTATTTGCTCCTGTGGCAAGACTGGAATCGGTGAGGTTGCTCATTGCAATGGCAGCCAGTTTGATTGGAAGATCCACCAGATGGATGTAAAGTCAGCTTTTCTGAATGGTGATCTAGTTGAGGAGGTTTATGTCAGTCAACTTCCTGGCTTTGAGAAAGAAGAGCATAGCAGCAAGGTGTATAGGCTAAGGAAAGTTCTGTATGGCCTTCGTCAAGCACCTAGAGCCTGGAACTCCAAGCTTGATGCAACTCTGAGTGAATTTGGCTTCGAAAGGTGTCCATCTGAGTCAAGGTTGTACAAGAAAAATGTGAAAAGCTCTGTATTAATTGTAGGTGTCTATGTGGATGACCTTATAATCACAGGTGGAGACAATCAAGCAATCAGTGATTTCAAGAGACAAATGAAATCAAAATTTAGCATGACTGATCTAGGATTACTTAGCCACTATCTGGGAATCGCGTAAGATAACATACCAGGAGCAACCCAGCGCTCTCATAGATCAGTGCTTCCTGGCCGTTGGATCGATTCCTTGATGCGTTTTGGGCCGTCCGATCTAGAGATGGAGAGACGTCGGCCATTGGATCAAAAATGGGCACTGTAGATCGAAACAATGTCGAAATGGACATGCCACCGCCTGTAAATTTGGTGCCCCACCTAGGGCATTTTCGTCATTTCAGCCAGAAGCATATAAAAATAGCAGCCCCCGTTGTAGAACCCTAGCCGCCCCATCCGCAGCCTCCTCCCGCGAGGAGGCCACCGCCAGCCTCCTCTCGCGCTGCTCCTCCCGCGACGAGGCCGCCGCCAGCCTCCTCCCGCGCTGCTCCTCCCGCGACGAGGACGCCGCCAGCCTCCTTCCCCACCATCGGCCACCCCTCCCATTCACGCCCCCCATCAGAATCCTCCCCTGGAACCCTAGCCAGCCGCATGGAACCCATGGCGCCGCCCAGCTCGCCGCCCTCGGCCGTCGGACCGTCGCGAGGCAAGCGCACGTCCTCCGCCTAGGACGCGCCGAGGCCAACCTGGAGGCCACGGTCACCACGTGCCCGCGCAAGGGCACCACATCCAGGAAGAAGAAGCTTGTGCTCAAGGCGTCGGCGGGCAAGAAGCAGGCACCACATCCGGGAAGAAGAAGCTTGTGCTCAAGGCGGCGGCGGGCAAGAAGCAGCAGAATTGGTGAGACTTGAGAGGCTAGGGTTTGTCTTCGTCCAGTGACCTGCAGGTCGACCCCTTCTCTTTCTCCTTTCTCTGTTCTTGTTTTTTTTTGTAGTGCTCATCTTGCTTGCCAAGTTTCCTAATACGAACTCATTCAACCACGTATATGTTTAGTTCTTTGGTTTTTTGCATATGCAAACGGAAACATCTCTATCTCTAATGCTGTCAATTTTGAGGTACCAAAAGCTTGAGACATTTGATTTTGGGTTAATCCTGGTTATGATGGTGCAGGCTTGATGTGCATATATGTGACTATTTTCTTATGATGAACTTGAAGATGGTGGTTAAGGTATTCATGGTGGAGGGAAAGGTTGATGTTGGTCTTGGTCCTATTTGTAAGTTTTCTACACTACTCTTTTTCCTTACGAAGTGGTAACACTATCTCTATTATCATTTAGCTGCTGCTCTTTTCATTATTTGATAAATGAAATAGTTGTTCTCAGCGCTAATAAACAATTACCAGATTAAATTACCGTTGGAGATATTTGCCTTCAAAAATTAGTTTCACAAAAATTCTTTATAGTGTTGCAGGATGTACTATAATAAGTCTATAAAAGTAAACTGGTTTTGGTTATACTTCCCATCTACAGCTTCTTATATCATAAGTATGTGCATTAAGTCTGTTTATATATTCCAGAGGCGCATGGGAGTAAGCTTGAGCTGCAGACGAGCTCAGACTCCATAGGAGGAGCATGTTCCGCTGCGCCTTTCCCACCTCCTCGGCGCACAGGGGGATGGCTAGCTCCGCGCAGCAGCGGGGTGTTGATCACAAGATACTAAAGGGTTTCTCTATTAGTAGAGGTATGAAGGTAAGGAAGCAAAGGAGTTATTAATATGTCTCCCTGGTTTTGATTTCATAATGTAATATATGGTTTATCGTACACCATGTTTGCAGGTTCGAGAAGGGACGAAAGATGAAGAATTTGCCTGCAGAAAATATTGAACAAAAAGTACCTCTCTCTCTCTCTCTCTCTCTCTCTCTCTCGTGTACACAGTGAAATTTGTTACTGCATTTTGATGTGATTGTGTTGTCACAGGCTCCAGATGGCTTCCTAGGGGTGATGCGCTTCAGTTTGAGATTGGGATGTTGGCTTTCTCTAACCTGCCTTCCTTGAGTCTGAAGTTGGGGTATATATTTCAATGTTTTCATGGCTAAGCGATTCTAGCACCATTCAGCCAATAGGTTATGTTTTTGTATGAGTTTTTAGAGAAAGTGCAAAAACATTTGTGCTTGTTTCCATCAAGAAAGGACTTTGGAGCCATCACGTTTGACACGCCCTAGGCACTCATCAGACTGACTCACCGACCATGCTTTTGGTTTCCAATTGCCCCTGCAGTTCACAAGCAAGCAGGCCGCAGAGGACATGGCACTGGCCGTGTTCAACCGTGCCCTGAAGCTTTCTGGAGCAGGTATGTGCCTCTGTGTGTGTCTTCTCTAACTTCATATCGCTGGATCTATGGATCATTCTGCACGTTGGGCTTGTTGCTGGCTGCTAGCCTGGCTTGTAAGAGGATGCTCCCCTGCTTTGAGTCCAAGGTACACAAATGATCAAAAGAACACCTGAATGAAAAAAGCTCTTCCATTTGTAGTGAAGTTTCTGTAGATGTAATCTCTATTTCTTTTACATGTGGATACTGTTGTTTTGAAGCAAATTTCACCATTAATTTTTCTCAGGTTTTGGAACCTATAATCAGTTTTTTTATCAGGTTTTGTTTGGTCTATTATCAGTTTTTCTCGCTTATTCTCTCTAATCATAAAAGGAGCCTGAAAATCTGCATTTACATTTGCAGATACTGAGGAAAAGTCTAACATATCCAGAGGCACCAATTGGGAGAGGTACAACATATGCATTTCAAAGAGAACTGGACTCCGCTACTTCTGACTTCACCAAGGTTGAAATTTTAAATTCAGAATTCAGAACATTCCCTTTACCTTTGTGTAAAATGACCTTATGATCTTACTCTAAAGGGATGATCAATTCATGTTGTCTTGCATTTCAGTAGTAAAGCGTTATAGGTAGGTTGTTAGAGCACACTCTAAATTCCACCAATTTCTTTCCATGGCTTATATGTGACCAAATGCTCCAGATTGTATATGACATCCTTTTGTTTACACAAGCTTAACTGTTTCCTATGAGGCAGCTACTGAGAGTGATGAATATAGCATTGCTTGGCAGTTGTGCTTTAGTCATTGGTATGATAGAAGCATTACATAGTGCATTGGTGATAAAACTATTGTTCTCTCAAACTGGTAATATTGATCTGTTCTCTTGAATGATGTAAAGTTAATGGATCTTATGTGTTTCATGATAGTTCACAATATTCTCTTAATTAACATTCTGAGTATAATATCTTAAACAATTTGGTTAGAAGTAAACTGGGATGAAAACATGTGTAGTTAAATATGAATGCATATGTTATTTCGAGTTAAATTTCAATCCACATACCGGTTGTTAAGAAGTATTACATGATTTTTATTTTCTCAATTGTATGGAAGTGTTAGTTCTTTCCAGGTCTTTGGAATAACAATTGTACATTTTCTTATTCATGCTATTTGGACCGAATTTGCAGAATCGTTAAAGTCTCAGCTAGGATTTTGACCTGGTTACCTGGTTCTGCCTAATCTTCTCTTTATTTTGGCTATGGTTGTCGGTGTAAACTAGGAACTGGTTATATGCACATGTTTTTAATGTTTCAGACGTAGTATATAGCAGAGAGTTTGCTCTGTGCCACTTCCCTTTTCCATCTCTTCTTACAGCCAATATATATGTTTCTTGTGCCTATGGTTGGTGAGCTCAGAAAGACAGCAAACCAAAGGTATGTTACATAATTGTGTACTGTTTTGGTAAAGTCTGCGTGTGTGAATTTGATTATGATAGGCAAGAGTGCCTTGTTGCATGGGCCAAATATTTTCCCACGCGTGGTAGTTTGTCAACATTTTTCCGAAATCACGAATGAATTTTAAAAACCGGAATTTAAGATAAATAAGTAAACCTATACAAACACAAAGAAAGTAAATGAGAAACAGGAAAAAGATGGAAGAGAACTTCATGGGCCAGCCCAAAAGTCACAGCGGCGCTCCACCATTGAGCCTACCTTTGAGAAGGCCATTGGGCAAGGCTATTTCGGTCATCTTCCTGTCTGATACATAGGTCAAACCTAGAAGGATTTACACGTTCTCTCTCCGACATTTTCCTTTGCTCCTGCGAATACATCGTCTTCTCGGCGCGGCGGCGCCGCCTTGGATCAGACCTCTGTTGCGCCTCTTCGATTATCCCTTTGGAACTCAGCTCCAGCGACCAGTTCAGTCTGTGCTTATGTTCAATTACATCCATGGTTCCTTTTTCTTCTAAGCTCTAAAGGTGCCCACATCTGGGGATTTCTTGGATCCATATATTCTGTTCAGGTCACTATGGCGGAAGAAGAGCTCCAGGTTCATGGCTTGCCGGGTTCCGCTTCCCCCACTAACAGCTGTCTGCGAGCAATTGCCCAGGTCAGCTGAACTCCATCGTGTCCCATCTCTGATTTTACTGAACGACTGAAAAATATGATCAGTATGTGCCTCGGCTAATGTTAGAATCAAAGAAAATGCTCACTGATGTAAATGTATCTAATCTAGAGATTGTTTAGGTGCTCACGGATAGTAGTAGAGAAATAGTGATGTTTAGATCTAGGCGGTGTGATAATTTAAACTCTATTTCTTTGACATGTTCTTCGTGCAGTGAATAGCTTTATAGGTGTTTCCTCAATTGACTAGATGTTGTATAGGCCTTATATGTAATTACATTTTCTTTAGAAAGACCAAGCATCATGACGATTAGCTTTCTATCTTTGAACAAGAGGTGATCATATAGATAATAGATCTTATCTTATCGACCGCTCTTGCTAAAACAAATTGTATTTTCAACTGATAATTAACTAGATTGTTCTTTCAAAAACGCCGCACTTCCTTTTGTTCGACTGTTGAACTGGTTTCAGCTTCTTGTGCATATGCTGCACTTCCTTCTGTACGTGTCGTGTCATTGTTCCTATTAGACTACATTATGCCTAAGACTTTAGTTATCTATGAAAGTTGCGGATTGTTTGTAAGCTACCATGTGTTGTCGTATGCTCTATGTCAGGGATGTTTGCCACTAAACCTATCATGGAATGTGCCTTTTATGCTCATATCTTGCTTGGTGGTTTTCCATTGTGTTTCATTATTTTTTTATCTCTATCGTGCATTGATAGAATAACGAGTGCAAAATTAAGTTTGCTTGGAACTGGTTGCTCGGCCGACAAAGATATGCATTTCTCTGTGCAGGTCAATTCAACTTTATCACCTTACCTCTCCTGGAAGGAAGTTGATCGACAAGGCAGCTGAATGGAGCCACTTATTAGTATGTTTAGTAGTTATGGCCCCGTAGTTGGCTCTCCTTTATTATGTTCTTGGTCTTATTACTTCCTCTCCTGTATTCTCGCTTTTGGTATCGAATTTCATGTCGAGTGGCTATCTTTGTGCTCTTATGAATGTTCTGAACTTCATGCTGGCTTATACTTGATGTTGGCTTATAATCTGATGACGATATTAAGCTCCACTATGTCTTGCTTCTATCATGATTGAATGTTTCTTCTTCACTTTATTGTTTTTTTGTATGAGTGCATATGCTAAACCTGAATTCCTACTAAGTTGGTATTACCTACTTGACCAAAATGTTTGGACCGTCACCCTCGCGCCAAGGCGCGGTCCCGATCTAGTAGAGGTGAAACAAGGAGAGGAAGGCATCACCCTCTGTCAGTCAGGTTATGCAGCTTGTATCCTAGAGAAGATGGGCCTGTCAAATTGCAATCCTACACATACACCTATGGAGCTGAGACTGAAACTGAGTAAACACAGTCAGGCAGAGCAGGTTGATCCAACAGAGTATAGAAGTGTAGTCGGTAGCCTCAGGTATCTGTTGCACACTCGACCAGAATTCAGCTATTTTGTTGGATATGTTAGTAGGTTTATGGAGAAACCTACAAAGGAACACATGGCGGCTGTCAAAAACATATTGAGATATGTAAAAGGTACAGTAAATCTTGGATGCAGTTTCAGGAAATCTGATAAACCTCCATCATTACTGGGGTATTGTGACAGTGACCATGCCGGAGATATTGATGATCGCAAGAGTACTACAGGTGTTCTGTTTTATTTTGGACAGTGCCCTGTATCTTGGATATATCACAAAAACAAAGGATTGTTGCACAATCGTCGTGTGAGCCAGAGTATGTAGCTGCTGCTTCTGCGGCTTGTCACGGGGTGTGGCTGGCCAGGCTTGTCGAGGAATTGTTGGGCTGTGATGAAGTCAAGTTCAAGGTAAAGATTGATAATCAGTCAGCAATCCAGTTATGCAAAAATCCAGTGTTTCATGATCGAAGCAAACACATCTATGTGCGTTACCGCTATGTCAGAAGCTGTGTGGAAACAGGCAAGACAAAAGTGGAGCACGTCAGAACAGAGGATCAGTATGCAGACATTCTCATCAAGTCACTTGCCAGGATTCGGTTCCAGGAGCTGAAGAAGAAGATTGGCATGCAGATGGTAGGTTCAGGACTCCAAGATTAGAGGGGTGAATGTTAGAATTAATTCTAGGAGACCTGAACTGTCATGTTGTTTTCTTTTCTGAAGAATAAGGCCAGAAGCACGCTGTGTTCGTGCTGCGGCTGAATAGGTCTAGCTTTTACCTTTTCATGTAATCGTGTAATCGTTGGCCACGATCTCGTCCGTGGGATGGCGCAGAGAAAACGGATCGAGGCCGGCTCGATAGGATCAGGGTGAATAAAAGGAAAGCAAAAACAGAAAAGGCGCAAGTTGAACGCGTCGCAAAACCTCTGTCTCCCTTTGTATCAAGAGTGGAGTGTTTGATCGATTTGGTTTTTTCCACTGTGATCGCGTTGATATCTAGGCCTGAGATCTGTCACTGTGCAGTTACAAGACATACAAATCATACTGCAAGTGGGACTGTCCGCGGGAAGCCCGCATCCGCCCAACATCCGCCGCATAGTATAAGTGGAAGACCCGCATCTGCCCACATATTTTTACACGGGATAACTGGGTTTAGCAGGCAACCCACATCCAACCTGACTGAAAATAATGTTCATGCACTCAAATAACAGCAGAGTACATGCATGCCAGGCAGCATAGTACAAATACTCAACTGTTCATGTTCATGCATACTGAATAGTGATGTATGAGCATAGTACAAATACTCAATTGTTCATGTTCATGCACCGACGTACAACAAGTACATATCATTACAACATGTTGTTGAGCAGTATATGAATTACAGTAAAACTGGAGCCTACAACCTGCCATCCTTTATTTTCAGTATAAGACTAAAGACAGGATCAATTGCAATAGACTAGAGGCTACAACAAGATGAATTTTTTTCCAGCTCTTCAAGATCTTCCATCACCATCGACCCGCCATCCTTTCTTCGAGTAGCAAACTCGCAACCCATATTTACTGTCAAAAAATATGTCCATCAGTCCATCTGCATCATAAGAATCCATTTTACAGGATAACAAAGGGCAACAAAATCAAATAATAAAACATGAAGTCATCAAGTGTTGACATCTGGACATACATGCAAGAAATAGTGATAAAACTCAGAAAACAAAGGGCAACAAAATCCATTTCATGGCTTCTTGCCATACAAGCTACGCCGCTACGGCATGCATGGTCTTGCTTTCCTACTAAAAGCAACATAATCCCCCAAAAGAAAAGCAAGTCAAATAATAAAACATGAACTCATCAAGTGTTGACATCTGGACATACATGCAAGATACAATGATAAAACAAGTGTTGCTGCCTAACAGTCAAAGGATGAAAGTAGGTACAAATTAAGATTGTAGGTCAGCAAATACAGCCAACAACTAGTTGATAAAAAACAGTGATTATCACAGGGGCATCACATATACCTTGATCTTCTTCCTCTGACTCTAATGATACACTGCTACGTCTTGATCTTGCGTTGGTTTTCCTTGAAGAGGAAAGGGTGATGCAGCAATAGTAGCGTAAGTATTTCCCTCAGTTTTTGAGAACCAAGGTATCAATCCAGTAGGAGGCTCCTCAAAAGTCCCATGCACCTACACAAACAAACAAAGAACTCGCAACCAACGCAATAAAGGGGTTATCAATCCCTTCACGGCCACTTGCAAAAGTGAGATCGGATAGAGATAGTATAATAAGATAAATATATTATTGGTATTTTATAATATAGATGCAAAAAGTAAAGATGCAAATAAAAGTAGATTGAAAGCTTATATGATAAAAGATAGACCCGGGGGCCATAGGTTTAACTAGTATCTTCTCTCAAGATAGCATAAGTATTATGGTGGGTGAACAAATTACTGTCGAGCAATTGATAGAAAAGCAAATAATTATGAGATTATCTAGGCATGATCATGTATATAGGCATCACGTCCGGGACAAGTAGACCAACTCCTTCCTGCATCTACTACTATTACTCCACACATCGACCGCTATCCAGCATGCATCTAGAGTATTAAGTTCATAAGAACAGAGTAACGCATTAAGAAATATGACCTGATGTAGAGGGATAAACTCAAGCAATATGATATAAACCCCACCTTTTTATCCTCGATGGCAACAATACAATACGTGCCTTGCAACCCCTGCTGTCACTGGGTAAGGACACCGCAAGATTGAACCCAAAGCTAAGCACTTCTCCCATGGCAAGAAAGATCAATCTAGTAGGCCAAACCAAACTGATAATTCGAAGAGACTTGCAAAGATAACTCAATCATACATAAAAGAATTCAGAGAAGATTCAAATATTTCTCATAGACAAACTTGATCATAAACCCACAATTCATCGGATGTCGACAAACACACCGCAAAAAGAGTTTACATGAATAGATCTCCACAAGAGAGGGGGAGAACATTGTATTGCGGTCCAAAAAGGGAGAAGAAGCCATCTAGCTAATAACTATGGACCCGAAGGTCTGTGATAAACTACTCACAACTCATCAGAGGGGCTATGGTGTTGATGTAGAAGCCCTTCGTGGCCGATTCCCCCTCCGGCGGAGCGCCAGCGAAGGCTCCAAGATGGGATCTCACGGATAGAGAAGGTTACAGCGGTGGAAATTGTTTTTCATTGGCTCCCTGGATGTTTTCGGGGTACGTAGGTATATATAGGAGGAAGAAGTACGTCGGTGGCCGCTCGAGGGGCCCAGGAGACAGGGGCGTGCCCAGGAGGGGTGGGCGCACCCTCCTATCTCCTGTCCGCCTCGATGCTTCTTGATTTGCACTCCAAGTCCTCTGGATCACGTTCGTTCTAAAAATCACGCTCCCGAAGGTTTCATTCTGTTTGGACTCCGTTTGATATTCCTTTTCTTTCAAATACTGAAATAGGCAAAAAAAAATAGCAATACGGGCTGGGCCTCCGGTTAGTAGGTTAGTCCCAAAAATGATATAAATGTGTAAAATAAAGCCCATAAACATCCAAAAGGGGTAATATAATAGCATGGAACAATAAAAAATTATAGATACGTTGGAGACATATCAAGCATCCCCAAGCTTAATTCCTGCTTGTCCTCGAGTAGGTAAATGATAAAAACAAAATTTTTGATGTGGAATGCTACCTAGCATAATTCTCAATGTAATTTTCTTTATTGTGGAATGAATGTTCAGATCCAAATGATTCAAAATAAAAGTTCATATTGACATAAGAAATAGTAATACTTTAAGCATACTAATCAAAGCAATCATGTCTTCTCAAAATAACATGGCTAAAGAAAGTTATCCCTACAAAATCATATAGTCTGGCTGTTGCTCTATCTTCATCACACAATGTATTTAATCATGCACAACCCCGATGACAAATAAAGCAATTGTTTCATACTTTAGTAATCTCAAACTTTTTCAACTTTCACGCAATACATGAGCGGGAGCCATGGACATAGCACTATATGTGGAATAGAATGGTGGTTGTGGAGAAGACAAAAAGGAGAAGATAGTCTCACATCAACTAGGCGTATCAACGGGCTATGGAGATGCCCATTAATAGATATCAATGTGAGTGAGTAGGGATTGCCATGCAACGGATGCACTAGAGCTATAAATGTATGAAAGCTCAACAAGAGAAACTAATTGGGTGTACATCCAACTCGCTTGCTCACGAAGACCTAGGGCATTTTGAGGAAGCCCATCATTGGAATATACAAGCCAAGTTCTATAATGAAAAATTCCCACTAGTATATGAAAGTGACAACATAGGAGACTCTCTATCATGAAGATCATGGTGCTACTTTGAAGCACAAGTGTGGAAAAAAGATAGTAGCATTGTCCCTTCTCTCTTTTTCTCTCATTTCTTTTTTTCTCTTTTTTCTTTCTTTTCTTTTTTTCTTTTTTTCTTTGGCCTTTCTTTTTTTTTTCTTTTTGGCCTTTCTCCTTTTTTTTTCTTTTTTTCTTTTTTTTGTAAAGTCCGAAGTCTCATTCGACTTGTGGGGGAATCATAGTCTCCATCATCCTTTCCTCACTAGGACAATGCTCTAATAATGAAGACCATCACACTTTTATTTACTTACAACTCAAGAATTACAACTCAAAACTTAGAACAAGATATGACTCTATATGAATGCCTCCGACGGTATACCGGGATATGCAATGAATCAAGAGCGACATGTATGAAAATTATGAAGGTGGCCTTGCCACAAATACGATGTCAACTACATGATCATACAAAGAGCAATATGACAATGATGATGCGTGTCATATAAACGGAACGATGGAAAGTTGCATGACAATATATCTCGGAATGGCTATGGAAATGCCATAATAGGTAGGTATGGTGGCTGTTTTGAGGAAGGTATATGGTGGGTGTATGGTACCGGCAAAAGTTGCGCGATACAAGAGAGGCTAGCAATGGTGGAAGGGTGAGAGTGCGTATAATCCATGGACTCAACATTAGTCGAAAGAACTCATATACTTATTGGAAAAATCTACAAGTCATCAAAAAACAAAGAATTACACGCATGCTCCTAGGGGTATAGATTGGTAGGAAAAGACCATTGCTTGTCCCCGGCCGCCACTCATAAGGAAGACAATCAATAAATAAAATTGTGCTCCAACTTCATCACAAAGCGGTTCACCATATGTGCATGCTACGGGAATCACAAACTTCAACACAAGCATTCTTTAAATTCATAATCACCCAACTAGCATAACTTTAATATCACTATCTCCATATCTAAAAACAATTATCAAGTATCAAATTGATCATAGCATCCAATTCACTTGATAATTAAGTTTTTATTATACCCAACTTGGTGCCTACCATTCTAGGACCAATTTTATAACCATAGCAAATACCATGCTGTTCTAAGAGACTCTCAAAATAATATAAGTGAAGCATGAGAGACTAGCAATTTCTACAAAATTAAGCCACCGCTGTGCTCTAAAAGATATAAGTGAAGCACTAGAGCAAAAACTATCTAGCTCAAAAGATATGAGTGAAGTACATAGAGTATTCTAATAAATTCTAATCAAGTAGGATTCTCCCAAAAGGTGTGTACAGCAAGGATGATTGTGGTAAACTAAAAAGCAAATACTAATATTATACACGACGCTCCAAGCAAAACACATATCATGTGGCGAATAAAAATATAGCTCCAAGTAAAGTTACCAATGAACAAAGACGAAAGAGGGGATGCCTTCCCGGGGCATACCCAAGCTTAGGCTTTTGGATATTCTTTAATATCTTGGGGTGCCTTGGGCATCCCCAAACTTAGGCTTTTGCCACTCCTTATACCATAGTCCATCAAATCTTTACCCAAAACTTGAAAACTTCACAACACAAAACTCAACAGGAAATCTTATAAGCTCCGTTAGTGAAAGAAAACAAAACCAACACATAAGGTAATGTAATGAACTCATTCTTTATATATTTTGGTGTTAAACCTACTGTATTCCAACTTCTCTATGGTTTATAAACTATTTTACTAGCCATAGATGCATCAAAATAAGCAAACAACATACGAAAAACAGAATCTGTCAAAAACAGAACAGTCTGTAGCAATCTGTTACTAACGCAAACTTATGGAACTCTAAAAATCCTACAAAAATAGAAAGTCCTGACAATTTGTCTATTGATCAGAAGCAAAACGAATCAATGCAAAAGCACGTTTCTGTGATTTAACAAAACTAATTTTGTGCGTGCAAAGTTTCTGTTTTTCAGTAGAATCAAATTAACTATCACCGTAGGTTATTCTATAGGTTCTACTTGGCACAAACACTAATTAAAACATAAAAACACATCTAAACAGAAGGTAGATGCAAAAGTTATTACTAAACAGAAACAAAAACAAAAAACACAAATAAAATTGGGTTGCCTCCCAACTAGCGCTATCGTTTAACGCCCCTAGCTAGGGAAGTAGTGCCATCTTTGGCACTCAATTCATAAGTAGATCGCATAATAGATTCATAAGGTAATTTAACTTTCTTTCTTGGAAAGTGCTCCATGCCTTTCCTTAATGGAAATTGGAATCTAATATTCCCTTCCTTCATATCAATAATCGCGCCAATCGTTCTAAGGAAAGGTCTACCAAGAATAATAGGGCAAGAAAGATTGCAATCTATATCAAGAACGATAAAATCTACGGGCACCAAATTTCTATTTGCAATAATGAGAACATCATTGATTCTTCCAATTGACTTTTTAATGGTGGAATCCGCAAGGTGCAAATTTAAAGAGCAATCATCAAGATCATGGAAACCTAGAATGTCACATAAAGTTCTCGGAATCATGGAAACACTAGCACCCAAATCACACAAAGCAAAACACTCATGATCTTTAATTTTAATCTTTATAGTAGGTTCCCACTCATCATTAAGTTTTCTAGGTATAGAAACTTCCAAATTAAGTTTTTTATCATGAGACTGCATCAAGGCATCAACAATATGTTTGGTAAAAGCTTTATTTTGACTATAAGCATGAGGAGAATAAACAACGGATTACAACAAGGAAATACAACCTTCTAAAGAACAATTATCATAATCAAATTCCTTGAAATCCGAGATAGTGGGTTCAATGCTATTTAAAGTCATGACCTCTCCAATCCCACTTTTACCAAATTTAGCATCAAGATCTAAAAACTTCGAATTATTGGGATGCCTTCTAACTAAAGTTGACTCATCTCCAATCCCATTATTATCAATATTCATATTGCAAAACAAAGATCTCATAGGAGACACATCAATAACTTTAAGATCTTCATCATTATTTTCATGGAAACTAAAAGAACACGCCTTTACAAAGCAATCTTTTTTAGCACGCAATCTAGCGGTTATTTCCTTGCACTCATCAATGGAAATTCTCATTTATTTAAGAGACTTATTGATATCATGCTTAGGAGGAGTAGATCTAAGTTTAAGAGAATCAGCATCAAGCGAAAGTCTATCAACGTTCCTAGCCAAATCATCAACTTTGAGCAATTTTTCTTCAAGCAAAGCATTAAAATTCTTTTGAGAAATCATAAATTATTTTAAACTATTCTCAAAATCAGAGGGCATCTTATTAAAATTACCATAAGAATTACTGTAGGAATTTCCATAATTATTAGAGGAATTACTAGGGAACGGTCTAGAATTAAAGTTTCCTCTATAAGCATTGTTTCCAAAACTATTCCTACCAACAAAATTCACATCCATAGATTCATTATTATTCTCAATCAAAGTATACAAAGGCATATCATTGGGATCAAGAGGAGTATTTTTAGTAGCAAATAATTTCATAAGTTCATCCATCTTTCCGCTCAAAACATTGATTTCTTCTATAGCATGCACTTTTTTACTAGAAGATCTTTCGGTGTGCCATTGAGAATAATTAGCCATAATATTATCAAGAAGTTTTGTAGCATCTCCTAACGTGATTTCCATAAACGTGCCTCCTACGGCTGAATCTAAAAGATTTCTAGAAGTAAAGTTCAACCCGGCATAAAATTTTTGTATGATCATCCATAAATTCAAACCATGAGTAGGGCAATTGCGAATCATCAATTTCATTCTTTCCCAAGATTGGGAAACATGCTCATGATCAAGTTGTTTAAAATTCATAATATTGTTCCTAAGAGTGATGATCTTAGTGGGAGGAAAATACTTAGAGATAAAAGCATCTTGCACTTGTTCCAAGAATCAATACTATTTTTAGGCAAAGACGAAAACCAAACTTTAGCACGATCTCTAAGTGAAAACGGAAATAACTTCAATTTAACTATATCATTATCCGTATCTTTCTTCTTTTGCATATCACACCAATCAACAAAGTTGTTTAGATGGGTAGCAGCATCTTCACTAGGAAGGCCGGCGAATTGATCTTTCATAACAAGATTCAGCAAAGCAGTATTGATTTCACAAGACTCAACATCATTAAGAGGAGCATTCGGAGTACTAAGGAAATCATTATTATTGGTATTGGGGAAATCACACAATTTGGTATTATCTTGCGCCATGGCAACAAGTAATCCAACACATAAGCAAACAGAAAAAGGCAAGCGAAAGAGAGAGAATAAGATTGGGAAAGAGAGGGCAAATAAAACGGCAAGGATGAAGTGGGGGACAGGAAAACGAGAGGAAAATGGCAAATAATGTAAATGCGAGGGAGATGAGTTTGTGATGGGTACTTAGTATGTCTTGACTTGAGCGAAGACCTCCCCGGCAACGGCGCCAGAAATCCTTCTTGCTATGTCTTGAGCTTGTGTTGGTTTTCCTTGAAGAGGAAAGGGTGATGCTGCAATAGTAGCGTAAGTATTTCCCTCAGTTTTTGAGAACCAAGGTATCAATCCAGTAGGAGGCTCCTCAAAAGTCCCACACACCTACACAAATAAACAAAGAACTCGCAACCAACACAATAAAGGGGTTGTCAATCCCTTCACGGTCACTTGCGAAAGTGAGATCTGATAGAGATAGTATGATAAGATAAATATATTTTTGGTATTTTATAATATAGATGCAAAAAGTAAAGATGCAAATAAAAGTAGATTAAAAGCTTATATGATAAAAGATAGACCCGGGGGCGATAGGTTTCACTAGTGGCTTCTCTCAAGATAGCATAAGTATTACGGTGGGTGAACAAATTACTGTCGAGCAATTGATAGGAAAGCGAATAATTATGAGATTATCTAGGCATGATCATGTATATAGGCATCACGTCTACGACAAGTAGACCGACTCCTGCCTGCATCTACTACTATTACTCCACACATCGACCGCTATCCAGCATGCACCTAGAGTATTAAATTCATAAGAACAGAGTAACACATTAAGAAAGATGACATGATGTAGAGGGATAAAGTCAAGCAATATGATATAAACCCCATATTTTTACCCTTGATGGCAACAATACAATACGTGCCTTGCAACCCCTGCTGTCACTGGGTAAGGACACCGCAAGATTGAACCCAAAGCTAAGCACTTCTCGCATGGCAAGAAAGATCAATCTAGTAGGCCAAACCAAATTGATAATTCGAAGAGACTTGCAAAGATAACTCAATCATACATAAAGAATTCAGAGAAGATTCAAATATTTCTCATAGATAAACTTGATCATAAACCCACAATTCATCGAATCTCGACAAACACACCGCAAAAAGAGTTTACATCGAATAGATCTCCACAAGAGAGGGGGAGAAAGTTGTATTGAGATCCAAAAAGAGAGAAGAAGCCATCTACCTAATAACTATGGACCCGAAGGTCTGTGGTAAACTACTCACAACTCATCGGAGGGGCTATGGTGTTGATGTAGAAGCCCTCAGTGATCGATTCCCCCTCCGGCGGAGCACCGACGAAGGCTCCAAGATGGGATCTCGCGGATACATAAGGTTATGGCGGTGGAAATTGTTTTTCGTTGGCTCCCTGGATGTTTTCGGGGTACGTAGGTATATATAGGAGGAAGAAGTACGTCAGTGGCCGCTCAAGGGGCCCAGGAGACACGGGGCGCGCCTAGGAGGGGTGGGCGCGCCATCCTATCTCCTGGCCGCCTTGTTTGCTTTTTGACATGCACTCCAAGTCCTCTGGATCACGTTCGTTCAAAAAATCACGCTCCTGAAGGTTTCATTCCATTTGGACTCCGTTTGATATTCCTTTTCTTCGAAATACTGAAATAGGCAAAAAAACAGCAATACGGGCTGGGCCTCCGGCTAGTAGGTTAGTCCCAAAAACGATATAAATGTGTAAAATAAAGCCCATAAACATTCAAAAGGGGTAATATAATAGCATGGAACAATCAAAAATTATAGATACGTTGGAGACGTATCATACGCCTTTGTATTTTTCTGGATCTGCAAAACACAAAACACATAAATCATTAGATTAACTATGGTTATCATATTTTGTGAACAATAAAAGAAAACCTTACTAACCAGCAGTTCTCAGCCAGTCTTGTAGGCAAATCAAAGCTTCGACGGTGGAGCAAGAAACACTGCTCCTATAGTCACTGACAATGCATCCTGCAGAACTAAAAGCAGACTCGAAAGGCACTGTGGAAACCGAAATAGCCAATATGTCGCGAGCAATCGTAGAGAGTACCGGATACTTGGGAGAGTTGATTTTTCACCATTCTAATATGTCCAACTCTTTCTTCCGTGGATACAACTCCTCTTTCAAATACCGATCCAGCTCATTATCTGCTTGACCTTTTTTTGCAACTGATATAATGATCCCACTCTGCAAGTGGATCATCGTCGTCTTCATCCTCCTCGCCACGAGGACTCCCACAATCTTCTTGTTGGTGATGAATAGGAATCTCTCAACAGTACTCATCGAAAAGCTTTTGGATGGCTTTCTTTAATTTAAGCATCCATTAATTGGCTTCATTTCACTTCCAAAGTCTTCTAACATATATTCAAGGAGATCAAACTTAAACCTTGGATCAAATACGACCGGAACACAAATTGACTTAAAGGACTCATTCCAATACTTCTCTAACTTTATTTCCATTTGCTGCACCATAAGCATAATGTTGTTGTTCTTATTTCATGACTCTCTCTTCAAGATCTTCTTAATCTTACATAGTTGAGGGAAGTAGAGATGGCTAGTCGGATACTTTGACCCAAAGAGAAGATTGGTTGCTGTGTAAAATCCTTTTAGCAATTTGCATGCAGATTCAGCCATGTTCCATGCAATAGGTGTTGGACAAAACTCGTAGTCCTTGTCTTGCTGCCCTAAGGCATCAAATGCACTTCTAAATGGAATAGCTGATTCAAGCATCAAATATGTGGAATTCCAACGCATTTGTACATCTACTTAAGGCTGCCTACTAAAACAACACCCCACTTGATTGATTATCTCTTGAAATTTTTGGCCTCTTGATTGCGAACTCTTTACGAATTGGACAGATTCCCGAATGTTGTTGACCACAGATTTCATTGCGAGAAGAGCATCTTGAACCATTAAGTTGAAGACGTGAGGAGCACATCGACAATGAAGCAATTTCCCTTTCAAGAGAAGACAACCTTTTTTTGAACAAATTCTCTCTTAAGAGGTTTATCATCGCGGTATTCACCGGTGCCTTGTCTAACGTGAAACCAAATAGCTTATCCTCTAAATTCAAATCTTGAATAGTCTTTAGTATCACACCACATGTTCATAGCATTATGGGGTGTCTCCATCATGAAGAATCTTATGACAAATTTTTGAATCTTCCAATCTGAATCAATCAAGTGACAAGTGACGCAAATATAACCTAATTTTTGGTTGGACGTCCACATATCAGCGGTCAAAGATACTCTACTTGTAGACTTCTCAAAATATTGCTGCATGTTTTGTCTGTTTCTCTTAAAATTTGACACACAATCATCTTTGGCAGTTGTTCTATAGGGTACTTTGAACCACAGATTTAAGGAAGCAACAAAGTCCCAAAATGGTTTGTACTCCGCGAGAGAGAACGACAATTCATTCACAACAATCAACTTGACTAATTCAAACCGTGAGACTTTAGGATCAAATTTCCAATTAGGATCTACCACCTCAGGAGGACCCAACTTGTCAATCATTTCATTCATTGCAGTTTTCATTGGGCATACCTTCAAGTGCCCACGTAAGTGGCTGGTCCCACTGTCTCGTGTGGCCGGAAAAAAATGTTGACATACACTGGCCTTCCACAAGCATTCGACCATCATAGAATGGCTCGGCCTCCTCCCAAATGCCAGATGTTAGCTTGCGGTGTCTACGCTTTGACCCTGCATGCATGAGAAAAGAACACCTTAAAGTCTTAAACATAGAGGATGAATATTTAGAGGCATCTCGTGTTACTCTACAAAGTCGACCATAGGAATATCCGGAAGCAAATCTTACCATGTGAACTAGGTCTTCTTGCTGCAAGAGATAGATTTTGAAGTGAAGGGGTGTTCTGTAGCGGCGTCCGCTGTGAAGCAGGTGTCTCTAGTTGATCTGCTAACTTTGCTCTTTTTGCGAAAGCGTGCCTCACCGCCGATGACACCCTCTTTAATGCAGCTGATCTTGCTAACATATTGACCCCTGGGGAGCTCGCCACAATCTTTGGAGAATAAACTCGTGGACTAACTCTCTAGAACAATGTAAACAATAATAGGTCAGAATCAGAGCAGGTTAAATGACTGGATATGTCAAATAAAAATAGAACAAACACCAGATTTATATCAGAGAAAACATTAACTACTATCCATGCTTGAACACTTGAACCTGAATTTAAATGTGGCAAGACATATCCATGCTTGTTTGTGGCACCTGATTCAGTGGTCCATCATTGCAGCAAGGAGTCACGTTTATCACTCCTTAAGGTTGGACGACGGAACATGGAAGCAACTAATCCTAAAGGGTGCACATGTTGTGCGTGTAGAGGGTCTACTTAGACCCGTTGGTTCTCTCGGACTGCCAACGGGCGGCTTGTTGAGGCCATCGGAATAGATGTAGTGTGTTGATATGCGGTCAGGAACATCATCAAGATTGTAAGTGTAGCGACAGTAGTTGTCAGAAAAGTGGCTTCAGACTGATCCATATATTTCTTTTGTTGGGTTCTGTGCAATTAAGAAACAGTATAATGGGGCGAGCTACGAGGCACCATAGCGCTTTGATTCGTTGGCCATTCGATTTCATCTGTCGCACATCGTCTGGCCATCTGCATTCGTCTCTTGGGTAGCTGCTCCGCAGAGTTACCTGGGCTTCATGTCATTTATCGGGCCAAATTGGGTTGGGAAATCTCTTCTCTTTCGCAAGCCCGTGTTGAGGAACCGGGCGTCTCCTCACCTTTACCTTCCCTGTGGCGGCGGCGGCGTTCGGTTCGGCATGACTCAGTCAGCCATCCTCCTCGACATGCGCATAGGGCCTCTGTAGTCTCTCCTCCTTCGCAGGATTGTTTCCTCGCTACCCCTCAGCATTGGAGCATCGTCTCCGCTTCACAGTCCGCTAATGGGGACGATAGCTGCTCCTTGGCCCGCCTCCAGGATGCTCAACCTCCCCTTCCCGGCGACGCAGGTGCCCCACGGAAGCATGTTCTTGTTGTCGATCTCGCTGTTCCTCCAATCCTCCCTTCCCAATGACGAGGGTGTGCGGTGGACACGCTCTGGCGGTGCAGTGAAGCGCGTTTGGCAAAGGAGATGCAATGAAGCTGGTGGTTGCCGCAGTCACCATCTCCTCCGCCCACAGAAGCTTGTTCAAATTGTCATCTAATCCCTCTCAACTCACAGAGCTTCCTTTGCAATGCCCATTTTAATATACAGATCCGATCCATGCAAAATAGTAGTACTACCCAGCTATCAGACCAGTAGTTTCTTTAGTTGTAGTAATTTGATTGCTACATTTTTCAGTGTCCGACACATCTCAGAAGCAGAATTCTATGGATAGAACAAATGTCATCAACAAAAATCAAGTAGGCTTTGTTCTCATTACATTACTTAATACTGCAGGTTCCCAATTGCTAAGTCGTTTCTTCACTAGATATCTTATAGCTCGACCACTAATGCCTATACTCGAATGTCTCTTCCATGTTCTACACTATTGATGGCATGCTTTAGTATTCATACATGTTTTTCTAGAATACTTTATTCATATCTGTTACTATTAATTAGATTATAATATTTATTCATATGTTGTTAAACTCACAATTTCACCTGTGATGTATAGATTTTTAATTTTACCTTGACGCAAAAGTAGTTGATGATTTGCAGGTTGACTCTCCTCAAATGAGAACAATTCCCTCACCTCTGCTCCGCTGGGCTACATCGTATTTTGCCTTTGCAAATGCATTTCACATCATTTTGTATATCTACACATTTTTATAATATCCTCAGATGTCGTCAATGAGACTATCATAGCTGAACATGTGCCAGCCAAAAGAGTAATATTAGTTTCTTAATTAACTTCTCTTTTGCCTTGCTTATCCTCTCCCCATGGGTTATGTATGTGCTTCCTGCTGCCTCAGTTTCAAGCACCACCTCCTGTCAATGCTACAATTGCCAAAGGCGCCAAGGCAGGGAAATCTCCACATGTGATGTTTTTTCTCCTTATCATATTAAACATAACAATACCATATTTTCTAGCTATATCAGTAAGGAAATGTGTATGTGCATCCACTTTAATGTTAAACCATCCAGCTTATATGCTTTTGTTCTTGTCGGATGTACATTTTTGCTTTTTATCATGTGGATGCATGGTGTAGTGTCCGGATTGTCATATTTTCTACTCCCTCTGTCCGAAAATATTTGTCATCAAAATGGATAAAAAAAGATGTATCTAGAACTAAAATACGTCTAGATGCATCCCCTTTTATCCATTTTGGTGACAAGTATTTCCGGACGGAGGGAGTATATGCTGCATGAAAAGATAGAATCTATACAGGGTTTCAATCACAAGTTGTCTCGTGGTTTTGTGTTAAGGTGGTATAATTTGAATCTCGCCTATACCTTTATGTTCAGTTTTTTATTATTTCTATCATTTCTTATTGAAATGGACGAGCGCAGCAACGCACGCCTCTTTGTTCTAGTAATATGATAAAATGGCTATATGCATCGCTTTGATTCATAGATCAGGGGTATTCCACCTTTTCAAAAAAAAAAAAAACCAGCATGGCGATGGATTTGTGCACTGGCGCTTAATCTAATACGCTATCCGTTTATAAATATAACTCTTTTTTAGAGATTTCAATATGAGGTACATATGAAGCAAAATGAATAAATATACACTAAAATACGTGCGTAGTTCATATTGAAGATAAAGGCCTAGTGAGCCGAGTTGCAATTGCAACCCGGATCTTCAATGGAAAACCAACGAACTTGCCAAACCTGGTGGTCAGCAGCGAGCCAGGTAGACAAAATCTTGCCAAAACGAACGACCTTCATCAGGAGTTCAGGTCACGGTGTCGTGGACTTTGCGATTTCTGATCGGATCCGTGCACCAAAAATGGAAGGAAAAAGTTCAAAATAAACTTTGAACTTGTAGACGAAATCTAAATTGAACTCCGAACTTGTAATCCCGGAACTTAGCACACCAAACTCTTTGATCCCGGTCTATTTCAACTTTGAGAGCGCAAACGGGCGCACACCCCGCGCCGGCCCGTTTCGCGAGGGATCGAACACTGGATCGCTTGATTGAAAGTGGAGCTCACTTACCACCAGGATAACAACACGCCTATGCCTGAACACTTCTTTCTTTTATTTTTAATATATCTAGGTCGTTCGCTGGTCAGCTTCTGGGCGTCTTTTTTCTTGTTCCTTTTTCATGTTTCTTTTCTAATTTTTTTTTCTTTTTCTTAAATGCGCCAAATTTTTATTAAATTCGTGAACTTTATTTCAATTTCGATGAACTTTTTTCAAATTCAATGAACTTGTATCAAAATCGATGTACTTATTTTCAAATTTGATGAACTTTTTTCAAATTCAATGAACTTTTTTCAAATTTGTGAACTTTTTCAATCTTGATGAACTTTTATCAAAATTGATGAACTTATTTTCAAATTTGATGAACTTTTTTCAAATTCAATGAACTATTTTTTCAAAATCAATGAACATTTTTCAAATCCGATGATTTTTTTCCAAATTCGATGAACTTTTTCCATATTCGATGAACTTTTTCCATATTCGATGAACTTTTTTCAAATTCGATGAACATTTTTCCCAAATTCCATGAACTTTTTTTTCAAATTGATGAACATGAACTTTTTTCAAAACCAATGAACTTTTTTTCAAAATCGATGAAACTTTTTAAAATTTTGTGAACTTTAAAGAAAATGATGAACTAGTTTTCAAGATCGATGAACTTATTTTGCAGAGTCAATGAACTTTTCAACTAATTTTCAGATTTTACGTTAATGTTTTCACTGAATAATAGTTAAGTACCACTCTTTCCTAGCTATGGAACAGCAAAACGTGTTTGCTCTAGTGGTTCTCGCGTCAAACAAAAAGAAGTGTGCTCCTGAGCTCGAAACCCAGCTTTCGCAATTTTTTTCGCGTCGTGGTTTTCGGTCGAAGCTCACCTGGGCCGGTCCAGTAACACGTGCGCTTCGAGCGCCAGACCGCGAAACCGGCGAAACCCAGCTTTCGCAATTTTTTCGCGTAGTGGTTTTCGGTCGAAGCTCACCTGGGCCGGCCCAGTAACGCGTGCGCTTCGAGCGCCAGACCGCGAAACCGGCGCGCTCTCTCCCAAACATGGATTATACACGTGGCAGGTCGAATCCCAGGTTTGTTGTCAGTTGTTACGACTGGGCCGGCCCAACAAAGAGAAAATGAGTTTTTTTTCTTCGTAAAACGCGAGGCAAAAATACCATTTGTGAAGCAAGATAAAACAACGATTCGAACTTGCGACCTGCCGCTGCTGAATTAGTCCCACTAGCCAATAGAACCATTGGTTGTTGTCCGTATACTAGGAGGCCCAAACAATTAAACCAGATAGAGCAGTGTCGAGATTTGAGGCAATTTTTGAAGAGCAAACAAATATTAAGAACGTGCACCCCCGAATTTTTTTTGAACTATCCTTTTTTAAAGTGGAAACACTTTATGAAAATTCTGAATAATTTTATAAAAAACAATTTTTTTTAAAAAAACACAATCTGTTTTGAAAAACTGGACACTATTTGAAACATATTTTTTAAAATGGGAACAAATTTTAAAACCTCACCAAAACATTTAAAAAATTAAACAATGTAAAAATATTGTTTGTATAGTTTTATGAAATGTTTATCGGTATTAAGAAAAATGTAAAACATGTATTTGACAAAATGTTACCGTGTCACATGTTTTGAAAAATGTTTTTGTAATTTTTAAATTATTTGCGTTTAAAAAATATAATCGTTATTTATAAATTGTTCATATATTATTTTAAGAAATGTTTCGAAATTTTTCAGGATGTTGAATGCTACTGTCGGAAATCCACTTTGGTGTTTCTAGTTCGAGTCCTCGGGGCGATTTTTATAAAAATCACTAGTAGCCCGCAGGGCGATTTGCTAGGTGCAGCCTCTGCTAGTTCGAGTCCTCCTGGGCATTTTTTATTTGCGGCTGCTGGTACTTTTTGTTGGTCCTAATAGAAGACAAGTGGGTACAAACCGCAAAAAAAAAAAAGACAAGTGGGTACGTGCAATTTAAAAAAATGTGTATCCAGTCAACTGTGCTTGCCACCTCCGCAAATCCCAGCTAAACATCCTCAAGGTTTAAAATAAACCAGGATTAAAGAATTTGGTGTGCTGATTTCCGAGATTACAATTTTACGGTTTGATTTAGTTTTCGTCTATAAGTTCAAGGTTTGTTTTGGACTTTTTTCAAAATGGAAGGTACGAAGGATACGGTGAAGTGCGATCGGAGTCCGTCCAACCCGGCCGGCGGCCCCGTCGTCTTCCTACAAAAAGGCCCTCCACCCCTCCGGAACAAACCCAACCCCGTGAGCACGACAAGCGATCGATGGGGAGCACCACGTCGTCCACCCGCCGCGCCGGCGCCCCGAACACGGCGCAAGGTCACGCGTGGACTTGAAGACGGCGCGGGGATCCCACGAGGGCACTCACGTATTCGAGATCTCGGGCTACAGCCTGTTCCGGGAGCGGCTGGGAGAACGCGGGAGCGTGTCGTCGGCCGAGTTCGCCGTCGGAGGCCACGACTGGCAGATCCAGTTCCACCGCGAGCTTCTCAAAGACCACGCGGCGGTGCTCCTCCTACTACGGAGCAAGAACGGGGACGCCAAGGTGAGGGCATCCTTTCGGCTCAGCCTGGCGGACGTTACCGGGCGCTCGCCGGCGCACACGATGGCCAAGACACACGAGTTCGATCCCGGCGGCAAGAGTTTCTCCACCGGCTTCTACCGGTTAAGGAGAGGAGTGAGCTAGAGGCGCCCCCCCTACCTTCGCGACGACCGCCTCACCATTGAGTGCGTCATCACCATTCTCAAGGACGCGAGACAGTTCCTCGATGACGTGGCACCGTTCGCCGACGCCGAGGTGCCACCGTCCGACATGGCGGCGCATCTCCGGAGGCTGCTGCAGGGGAAAGAGGGCGCCGACGTGGTTCTCGAGGTCCAAGGGGAGGCGTTCCCCGCCCACAAGCTCGTGCATGCGATGCGGTCGCCGGTCTTCAAAGCGGAGCTGTATGGTGCCATGAGAGGAGAGAAAGACACGGGTAGTATTACCGTCACCGACATGCAGCCGGCTGTGTTCGAGACCCTGCTCCATTTTATCTACACCGATTCGCTGCCCGCCATGGTTGATCCTGGCCGCAATGACTACAGAGAGATTGTTATGCATTTGCTTGTCGCGGCGGATCGGTACGCCATGGAGAGGCTCAAGGTCATATGTGAAAGCATCCTCTGCAACAACATTGAGGCAAAGACCGTGGTGACCACGCTGGCCTTGGCTGATCAGCATCACTGCCACAGGTTGAATGACGCTTGCGTTCAGTTCATTTACTCTTTGGATGCAACGCTACTGGATGATGTGATAGCAAGTCAAGAGTATGCTGAGCTCAAAGCAACATCTCCTTTGATTTTAGTTGAACCGTTGGAGAAGACAAATAGGCTCGGCAAATCAAAGTCGTCAATTCATATTGGTAGTCTAGTGCAAACAGTAAAATATATCAGGATGTAAATTAGTTTTACTTACTAGGCTCGATCGGCAATCAAAGTCTTCATTTCATATTGGTAATTTAGTCGCATAAATAGTAACTTGATATACGAAAAGTCCATTCTGCACCCGAGCTCATATGCTCCCGCATGAACAGTAAAATCGAAAAAAAATTGAAAAAAATTCAAAAAATTCCAAATTTTTTTTGAGACAAACATTGACAAAAGTTCTAAGTGCCTGCAAAAATTCGTCATGAAATCACATTCCTAGAAGGCGTGGCAAAAAAAAAAACAAATTCAGTGCTTCAAAATGCGTTTGAAAGTAGCTTTTTCAGAGTACTTTTTTTGTTTTTTTTGCCACGCCTTCTAGGAATGTGATTTCATGACGAATTTTTGCAGACACTTAGAACTTTTGTCAATGTTTCACTCAAAATTTTTTTGGAATTTTTTGAATTTTTTTCGATTTTACTGTTCATGCGGGAGCATATGAGCTCGGGTGCAGATTAGCCGCGTCCCTTGATATACTACTTCTTTAACGAGTGTCTTGCTTGGAAAAAATATTTTTGGTGCTTCAAGAAGAGAAACTTTATTTCGTTTGTGTTGTCAATGATTTCGTTTTCTCAAATACGTTGGTTAGCATTTTGGCACGGGCATATAAATGAAACTTTATTGAACAATCAGCTTGTCTTTGCTATGAGGACGAACAACCGCAAACTCCTTTTTACCGAAGGCGGGGTGTACCGGAGCCGGATCCACCTGTTGGAAATATGCCCTAGAGGCAATAACAAAAGGATTATTATTATATTTCCTTGTTCATGATAATTGTCTTTTATTCATGCTATAATTGTATTATCCGGAAATCATAATACACGTGTGAATACATAGACTATAATATGTCCCTAGTAAGCCTCTAGTTGACTAGCTCGTTGATCAACAGATAGTCATGGTTTCCTGACTATGGACATTAGATGTCGTTGATAACGGGATCACATCATTAGGAGAATGATGTGATGGACAAGACCCAATCCTAAGCATAGCACAAGATCGTGTAGTTTGTTTTGCTAGAGCTTTTCCAATGTCAAGTATCTTTTCCTTAGACCATGAGATCGTGTAACTCCCGGATACCATAGGAGTGCTTTGGGTGTACCAAACGTCACAACGTAATTGGGTGACTATAAAGGTGCACTACAGGTATCTCCGAAAGTGTCTGTTGGGTTGACACGGATCGAGACTGGGATTAGTCACTCCGTATGACGGAGAGGTATCTCTAGGCCCACTCGGTAATGCATCATCATAATGAGCTCAAAGTGACCAAGTGTTTGGTCACGGGATCATGCATTACGGTACGAGTAAAGTGACTTGCGGGTAACGAGACTGAACAAGGTATTGGGATATCGATGATCGAGTCTCGGGCAAGTAACATACCGATTGACAAAGGGAATTGTATATGGGGTTGCTTTAATCCTCGACATCGTGGTTCATCCGATGAGATCATCGTGGAACATGTGGGAGCCAACATGGGTATCCAGATCCCGCTGTTGGTTATTGGTCGGAGAGCTGTCTCGGTCATGTCTGCATGATTCCCGAACCCGTAGGGTCTACACACTTAAGGTTCTGTGACGCTAGGGTTATTAGAAAGACTTGTATGTGATTACCGAATGTTGTTCGGAGTCCCGTATGAGATCCCGGATGTCACGAGGAGTTCCGGAATGGTCCGGAGGTGAAGATTTATATATGGGAAGTTGTCATACGGCCACCAGAAAGTTTCGGGGGCATATCGGTATTGTACCGGGGCCACCGGAGGGGTTCCGGGGGTCCACCGGAAGGGGCCACCTCTCTCGGAGGGCCTCATGGGCCGTAGTGGGCAGGGAACCAGCCCATGGAGGGCTGGGCGCATCCCCCCCTTGGGCCCATGCGCCTAGGGTTGGGGGGGGGGACCCTAGTGGGGCGCCCCCCTTGCTTGGGGGGCAAGCCCCCTCCCTTGGCCGCCGCCCCCCCTCTAGATCTCATCTAGAGGGGGCCGGCCCCCTTCCCCCTTCCCCTATAAATAGAGGGGCAAGGGGAGGGCTGCACATAACATCCAAGGCGCAGCCCCTCCCCTCCCCAACACATCTCCTCCTCCGCGTGAGCTTGGCGAAGCCCTGCCGGAGATCTGCCACTCCATCACCACCACGCCATCGTTCTGCTGTTGGAGCCTTCTTCCTCAACCTCTCCTTCCCCCTTGCTGGATCAAGAAGGAGGAGACGTCATCCGCTCCACACGTGTGTTGAACGCGGAGGTGCTGTCCGTTCGGCACTTGGTCATCGGTGATTTGGATCACGACGAGTACGACTCCCTCAACCCCGTTCTCTTGAACGCTTCCGCTCGCGATCTACAAAGGTATGTAGATGCACTATTATCACTCGTTGCTAGATGAACTCATAGATGGATCTTGGTGAAACCGTAGGAAATTTTTTATTTTCTGCAACGTTCCCCAACAGTGGCATCATGAGCTAGATCTATGCGTAGTTCTCTATTGCACGAGTAGAACACAAATCTGTTGTAGGTGTAGATCTTGTCAACTTGCTTGCCGCTACTAGTCTTATTTTGCTTCAGCGGTATTGTGGGATGAAGCGGCCCGGACCGACCTTACACGTATGCTTACGTGAGACAGGTTCCACCAACTGACATGCACTAGTTTCATAAGGTGGCTAGTGGGTGTCTGTCTCTCCCACTTTAGTTGGAGCGGATTCGATGAAAAGGGTCCTTATGAAGGGTAAATAGAAGTTGACAAAATCACGTTGTGGTTATTCGTAGGTAAGAAAACGTTCTTGCTAGAACCCAATTGCAGCCACGTAAAAGATGCAACAACAATTAGAGGACGTCTAACTTGTTTTTGCAGCAATTGCCTTGTGATGTGATATGGCAAAAAGTTGTGATGAATGATGAATGATATATTGTGATGTATGAGATCATGTTCTTGTAATAGGAATCACGACTTGCATGTCGATGAGTATGACAACTGGCAGGAGCCATAGGAGTTGTCTTAATTATTGTATGACCTGCGTGTCAATGATTTAATGCCATGTAATTACTTTACTTTATTGCTAAACCGTTAGCCATAGTAGTAGAAGTAATAGTTGGCAAGCAACTTCATGGAGACACGATGATGGAGATCATGGTGTCATGCGGGTGACGAAGATGATCATGGAACCCCAAAGATGGAGATCAAAGGAGCTATATGATATTGGCCATATCATGTCACTACTATATAATTGCATGTGATGTTTATTATGTTTATGCATCTTGTTTACTTAGAATGACGGTAGTAAATAAGATGATCCCTTATAACAATTTCAAGAAAGTGTTCTCCGCTAACTGTGCGCCGTTGCTAAAGTTCGTTGTTTCGAAGCACCACATGATGATCGGGTGTTATAGATTCTTACGTTCACATACAACGGGTGTAAGACAGTTTTACACATGCAAAACACTTAGGGTTAACTTGACGAGCCTAGCATGTACAGACATGGCCTCGGAACACAGAGACCGAAAGGTCGCACATGAGTCGTATGGAAGATACGATCAACATGGAGATGTTCACCGATGATGACTAGTCCGTCTCACGTGATGATCGGACACGGCCTAGTCGACTCGGATCGTGTAACACTTAGATGACTAGAGGGATGTCTAATCTGAGTGGGAGTTCATTAAATAATTTGATTAGATGAACTTAATTATCATGAACTTAGTCTAAAATCTTTGCAAAATATGTCTTGTAGATCAAATGGCCAATGCTCATGTCAACATGAACTTCAACGCGTTCCTAGAGAAAACCAAGCTGAAAGATGATGGCAGCAACTATACGGACTGGGTCCGGAACCTGAGGATCATCCTCATAGCTGCCAAGAAAGCATATGTCCTAGAAGGACCGCTAGGTGAAGCACCCATCCCAGAGAACCAAGACGTTATGAACGCTTGGCAGTCACGTGCTGATGATTACTCCCTCGTTCAGTGCGGCATGCTTTACAGCTTAGAACCGGGGCTCCAAAAGCGTTTTGAGCAACACAAAGCATATGAGATGTTCGAGGAGCTGAAAATGGTTTGCCAAGCTCATGCCCGGGTTGAGAGATATGAAGTCTCCGACAAGTTCTATAGTTGTAAGATGGAGGAAAATAGTTCTGTCAGTGAGCACATACTCAAAATGTCTGGGTTGCACAACCGCCTGTCCCAGCTGGACATTAACCTCCCGGACGAGGCGGTCATTGACAGAATCCTTCAGTCGCTCCCACCGAGCTACAAGAGCTTTGTGATGAACTACAATATGCAGGGGATGGTGAAAAGTATTCCTGAAGTATTTTCAATGCTGAAGTCGGGAGAGGTAGAAATCAAGAAAGAACATCAAGTGTTGATGGTCAATAAAACCACTAAGTTCAAGAAGGGCAAGGGTAAGAAGAACTTCAAGAAGGACGGCAAAGATGTTGCCGCGCCCGGTAAGCCAGTTGCCGGGAAGAAGTCAAGGAATGGACCCAAAGCCTGAGACTGAGTGCTTTTATTGCAAAGGGAAGGGTCACTGGAAGCGGAACTGCCCCAAATACTTAGCGGACAAGAAGGCCGGCAACACTAAAGGTATATGTGATATACATGTAATTGATGTGTACCTTACCAGTAATCGTAGTAACTCCTGGGTATTTGATACCGGTGCCGTTGCTCATATTTGTAACTCACAGCAGGAGCTGCGGAATAAGCGGAGACTGGCGAAGGACGAGGTGACGATGCGCGTCGGGAATGGTTCTAAGGTCGATGTGATCGCCGTCGGCACGCTACCTCTACATTTACCTATGGGATTAGTTTTAAACCTTAATAATTGTTATTTAGTGCCAAGTTTGAGCATGAACATTGTATCTGGATCTCGTTTAATACGAGATGGCTACTCTTTTAAATCCGAGAATAATGGTTGCTCAATTTATATGAGAGATATGTTTTATGGTCATGCCCCGATGGTCAATGGTTTATTCTTAATGAACCTCGAACGTAGTGTTACACATATTCATAGTGTGAATACCAAAAGATGTAAAGTGTTGGGGAACGTAGTAATTTCAAAAAAAATCCTACGCACACGCAAGATCATGGTGATGCATAGCAACGAGAGGGGAGAGTAATGTCCACGTACCCTCGTAGACCGTAAGCGGAAGCGTTATGACAATGCGGTTGATGTAGTTGTACGTCTTCACGATCCGACCGATCCAAGTACCGAACGTACGGCACCTCCGAGTTCAGCACACGTTCAGCTCGATGACGATCCCCGGACTCCGATCCAGCAAAGTGTCGGGGATGAGTTCCGTCAGCACGACGGCGTGGTGATGATGATGATGTTCTACCGGCGCAGGGCTTCGCCTAAACTCCGCGACGATATGGCCGAGGTGGAATATGGTGGAGGGGTGCACCACACACGACTAAGGAACGATCACGTAGATCAACTTGTGTGTTCTAGGGTGCCCCCTGCCCCCGTATATAAAGGAGGGAGGGGGAGGTGCGGCCGGCCCCCAAGGGGTGCACCTGGAGGAGTCCTACTCCCACCGAGAGTAGGACTCCCCCCTCTTGCCTTGGTGGAGAAGGAAAGGGGGGAGGGGAAAGAGGAAAGGGGGGCGCCGCCCCCCCTCCTTGTCCTATTCGGACTAGGGGGGGAGGGGGCGCGCGGCCTGCCCTGGCCGGCCCTCCTCTTCTCCCTCATGGCCCATGTAGGCCCAATAACCCCCCCCCCCCGGGGGGGGTCCGGTAACCCCACGGTACTCCAGAAAAATCCCGGTTTCTCCTGGAACATTTCCGATATCCAAATATAGGCTTCCAATATATCAATCTTTATGTATCGACCATTTCAAGACTCCTCGTCATGTCCTGGATCACATCTGGGACTCCGAACAACCTTCGGTACATCAAAATATATAAACTCATAATAAAACTGTCATCGTAACGTTAAGCGTGCGGACCCTACGGGTTCGAGAACTATGTAGACATGACCTAGAACTATTCTCGGTCAATAACCAATAGCGGAACCTGGATGCTCATATTGGCTCCTACATATTCTACGAAGATCTTTATCGGTCAAACTGTATAACAACATACGTTGTTCCCTTTGTCATCGGCATGTTACTTGCCCGAGATTCGGTCGTCGGTATCTAATACCTAGTTCAATCTCGTTACCGGCAAGTCTCTTTAATTGTTACATAATGCATCATTCCGTAACTAACTCATTAGCTACATTGCTTGCAAGGCTTATAGTGATGTGCATTACTGAGAGGGCCCAGAGATACCTCTCCGACAATCGGAGTGACAAAACCTAATCTCGAAATACGCCAACCCAACATGTACCTTTGGAGACACCTGTAGTACTCCTTTATAATCACCCAGTTACGTTGTGACGTTTGGTAGCACCCAAAGTGTTCCTCCGGTAAACGGGAGTTGCATAATCTCATAGTTACATGAACATGTATAAGTCATGAAGAAAGCAATAGCAATATACTAAACGATCAAGTGCTAGGCTAACGGAATGGGTCATGTCAATCACATCATTCTCCTAATGATGTGATCCCATTAATCAAATGACAACACATGTCTATGGTTAGGAAACATAACCATCTTTGATTAATGAGCTAGTCAAGTAGAGGCATACTAGTGACTATATGTTTGTCTATGTATTCACACATGTATCATGTTTCCGGTTAATACAATTCTAGCATGAATAATAAACATTTATCATGATATGAGGAAATAAATAATAACTTTATTATTGCCTCTAGGGCATATTTCCTTCAGTCTCCCACTTGCACTAGAGTCAATAATCTAGATTACACAGTAATGATTCTAACACCCATGGAGTCTTGGTGCTGATCATGTTTTGCTCGTGGAAGAGGCTTAGTCAATGGGTCTGCAACATTCATATCCGTATGTATCTTGCAAATCTCTATGTCTCCCACCTGGACTTGATCTCGGATGGAATTGAAGCGTCTCTTGATGTGCTTGGTCCTCTTGTGAAATCTGGATTCCTTTGCCAAGGCAATTGCACCAGTATTGTCACAGAAGATCTTCATTGGTCCCGATGCACTAGGTATGACACCTAGATTGGAAATGAACTCCTTCATCCAGACTCCTTCATTTGCTGCTTCCGAAGCAGCTATGTACTCCGCTTCACATGTAGATCCCGCCACGACGCTTTGTTTAGAACTGCACCAACTTACAGCTCCACCGTTTAATAAAAACATGTATCCGGTTTGCGATTTAGAATCGTCCGGATCAGTGTCAAAGCTTGCATCGACATAACCATTTACGACTAGCTCTTTGTTACCTCCATATACGAGAAACATATCCTTAGTCCTTTTCAGGTATTTCAGGATGTTCTTGACCGCTGTCCAGTGATCCACTTCTGGATTACTTTGGTACCTTCCTGCCAAGCTTATTGCTAAGCACACGTCAGGTCTGGTACACAGCATTGCATACATGATAGAGCCTATGGCTGAAGCATAGGGAACATCTTTCATTTTCTCTCTACCTTCTGCTGTGGTCGGGCATTGATTTTGACTCAACTTCACACCTTGTAGTACGGGCAAGAACCCTTTCTTTGCCCGATCCATTTTAAACTTTTTCAAAACTTTATCAAGGTATGTGCTTTGTGAAAGTCCAATTAAGCGTCTTGATCTATCTCTATAAATCTTGATGCCCAATATATAAGCAGCTTCACCGAGGTCTTTCATAGAAAAACTTTTATTCAAGTATCCCTTTATGCTATCCAGAAATTCTATATCATTTCCAATTAATAATATGTCATCTACATATAATATCAGAAATGCTACAGAGCTCCCACTCACTTTCTTGTAAATACAGGCTTCTCCAAAAGTCTGTATAAAACCATATGCTTTGATCACACTATCAAAGCGTTTATTCCAACTCCGAGATGCTTGCACCAGTCCATAAATGGATCGCTGGAGCTTGCACACTTTGTTAGCACCTTTTGGATCAACAAAACCTTCTGGCTGCATCATATACAACTCTTCTTCCAGAAATCCATTCAAGAATGCAGTTTTGACATCCATTTGCCAATTTTCATAATCATAAAATGCAGTAATTGCTAACATGATTCGGACAGACTTAAGCATCGCTACGGGTGAGAAAGTCTCATCGTAGTCAACCCCTTGAACTTGTCGAAAACCTTTTGCAACAAGTCGAGCTTTATAGACAGTTACATTACCATCAGCGCCAGTCTTCTTCTTAAAAATCCATTTGTTCTCAATGGCTTGCTGATCATCGGGCAAGTCAATCAAATGTCAGGACCCCGACTCGATGTCACATCGATCTAGCTGGTAACACCTCATATCACTTTGCGGCCTCACGCACGGTATCCCCACGGGTGTCGTCTTACCTTTTCCCGGGACCGTTTGCGCCTTTTGGCTCACGTATATGATAGTGTCGCTAGCATCCATATGATAAAGAGCCCGGGCTGACATGACTAGTCGTAAACCCAAAGTGACACAGACTTACAGGGACAGGCATCCATGACCCAACTTCGAACGTGTCGGTCATCAGCAAGTGGGTCCGGGCTGTAGCACTGGGCTAGCAGGACTCCGGTAAACCGGGCTGTAGCGGGCTAACAGGACTCCGGTACTCAAAGCGTGACATTTCCCCGAAGGGACAGACACAGGAACGAAGAAGGACACATGCCGGCCAGCCTAAGTGTTCCAGAGCAGTAGCAAGCTACCATGGCTCAGCGGTAACACTAGGAGACATTTCCCGGTAAGAGAGGCTACTAAAGATAAACAACTAGATAGTCAGATCCCACACATACCAAGCATTTCAATCATACACACAATATGCTCGATATGTGCAAATACAACGAAGCATCACAACATGACTCTATGACACACATACTTTATTTACGGCTCAGTGAGCCATACATAATATACACAAAGGTACGGGTCTCATGACCCCACATACAAGTCATACAGTCATACAAACCAGCAGCGGAAGTAACTTGTCTGAGTACAGACAACTAGTAAAATAAAAGAGGCTTGGAAAGCCTAGCTATACTACATGGTCCTTCACAAGCTCAGGGTCACCACCTGGGTCTTTAGCCTACTCGTTGATGTCAACGTCTACATAGAACCCATCAGAAGGGGTTGCAGCGTCTTCTGTAAAAATGTAGATTATAGCAACATGAGTACAAAGGTACTCAGCAAGACTTACATCAGATCCTACATACATGCATATTATCAAGAAGGGTTGGTGGAGTTATTGCAGCAAGCCAGCTTTGACTCTTGGCTAGACTATCCTACGATACTTCAACTTGAAATGGTTTTTCGCACACGAGTCCACTACTCACCAATTCAATACACTACCGAGGATCCGCCTCCGTCTTCCTACGGAAGAGCCATCCTCGGCACTCACACTTATCTTGAGGCTTTTAGTAGTTTCCATTTACTTGTCTATGAACTGTATAGGCAACCAAGTAGTCCTTTACCGCGGACGCGGCTATTCGAATAGATCATGTTAACCCTGCAGGGGTGTACTTCTTCATACATGTTTCCACCACTTAGCGTCTGCACACGACATGTGCTCGGCAGACTTCAAGCGAAAGCCGACGTGGGTGTAGACCACGACCTACCTAAACACTTAAGCCTCTAGTCCAGGTTTATCGCCTATTCAGGTTCCATCCGCAGGGAGTCCGGCCGGGGTTTCCCATACGGCCCCGAACGATGTGAACAGGGTTCC
>NC_041383.1:690846666-690867641 GCF_002162155.2 Triticum dicoccoides | reverse complement strand
GAGCTCCTGGACACGGTGAGACGGCGTGGGGTGGTCGGAGGGCGTGGCTACGGCGAGGGGGTGGCGGCGATGGCGTCGGCCATGGCTGGGGCGTGCGAGGGGGAGGAGCTGGAGAGGAGAGGGGGTGTCTGGGGGGTTCGGGGGAGAGAGGGAGGCCGATCCACGACATCACCTGGCGAGGGGAGCGGCGAGGCGGCGAGCAGGTGCGTGGCGCACGCCGCGGTCGCCGTCGGGCACCTGCCTGCCTGCCTGGCCGGCAAGCAGCTCGCTGGAGCGGTGCTGGGCTGGGCCGGCAGGTGGGCCGGGGCAGGCGCCAGGTAAGCTTTCCCCCTTTTTTTCTGTTTCTGTTTTTATTTAATATATCTGCAACTTTGTTGAATTTAATAAAATACCTAGGCAATTTCAAAAATCACCAAATCACTCCTGGTCCATAGTTGGATTATTTCCAACATGAAACATTTTAGTTTGGAGATATTTGAGCATTTAAATATTTTATATAATTTTAAATGCCCAAATTCAAATATTTATGATTTAATTCAAAAACCCTAAGATGGCCTAGGAAAATGTACACCACTTTTGGCAGAGGTTCTGAACCAAGACAAAAATGATGGGCATTTTAGAAGGGCATTTCAGGTTCATTGAAAATTATTTTAGTAAACCCTAGTTGGTTTCAGAGGGGACTGGGGGGTTCTGTCATCCCCATTTCAAGTTTCTGATGAAAGAGTAAACATGATGCAACACTCTAATGCATGACTAGCTAGGTTGTGACAACTCACCCCCACTCAAAAGAATCTCGTCCCGAGATTTGGGTTCCTCCGAGAAGAAGGCGGGATATTCAAGTCGAAGACGATCCTCCCTTTCCCAAGTTGCTTCATCCTCAGAATGGTGCGACCATTGAACTTTGAGGAACTTGATGTTCTGGCGTCGAGTGGTACGCTCGGCCTGATCGAGGATACGAATGGGGTACTCTCGATATGTAAGATTATCCTGGAGATCAAGCGTTTCGTGGTCCACTTCACGGATAGGATCCGAGAAGCAACGCCTGAGTTGGGAAACGTGGAAGACATCGTGGACCCTGGAGAGGTGCGGAGGTAGTTCCAACTGGTAGGCAACTTCTCCTCGTTTGGCAAGAATGCGAAAAGGTCCAATGTAACGAGGAGCCAATTTGCCTTTGATACCGAAACGATGGGTTCCCTTCAGAGGGGTGACCCGAAGATAAGCCTTCTCGTCAACCTCGAAAGTCATAGCCTTATGTTTTCGGTCATATTGACTCTTTTGACGAGACTGGGCTGTTTTCAACTTTTCACGAACGATACGAACTTGTTCTTCTGCTTCCTGAATCATGTCCGGGCCAAAGAATTGTCTTTCCCCGGTCTCTGACCAGTTAAGGGGTGTTCGACACCGTCGTCCATAGAGAACTTCAAAAGGGGCTTTACCCAAGCTAGATTGATAGCTGTTGTTGTAAGCGAATTCGGCAAATGGAAGGCACTTCTCCCAGTCCATTCCAAATGAGATAACAGAGGCTCGAAGCATGTCTTCTAGAATTTGGTTGACGCGTTCCACTTGACCACTCGACTGAGGGTGGAAAGCGGTGCTAAAGGAAAGACGGGTTCCCATAGCATTTTGGAAACTTTCCCAAAATCGAGAGGTGAAAAGACTTCCTCGATCCGAGTTAATTTCCAAAGGAACACCATGGAGGGACACTATTCGGGAGATGTATAAGTCTGCCAATTGACTAGCGGTTATACTCTCACGAACAGGTAAGAAATGGGCTACTTTGGAGAGACGATCGACCACGACGAAAATAGCATTATTCCCTCTCTTGGTCCTGGGAAAACTGGTAATGAAATCCATACCGATTTTATCCCATTTCCATTCAGGAATAGCTAAGGGTTGAAGGGTGCCAGCAGGCCGTTGATGCTCTGCTTTAACACGACGACAGACGTCGCAATTTGCAACATACCGAGCAATTTCTCTCTTCATCCTAGTCCACCAGAACCTCTGGCGTAGGTCCTGATACATCTTAGTACCACCGGGATGAATGGTGAGAGGGGATTCATGAGCCTCCTTAAGGATCAACTGCCGTAGATGCTGGTTCTTGGGAACCACTAGACGGTTCTCAAAGTACATAACACCATGATCATTTGTGGAGAAACAACTAGCACCTCCGCTAGCAATGTTCTCCTTGATCTTAGCTATTCCCTTATCTCGCTTCTGGGCAGCAATGATTTGATCCGTAAGAGTAGGTTTTGCCACCAAGGTGGAAAGAAAACCTTGAGGAACAATGTGAAGGTTTAGCTTCCGAAATTCCTCATGGAGAAACGGTTGACTTTGTTGTAACATCAGATTGTTACAATAAGATTTACGACTTAGCGCATCAGCCATGACTTTGGCTTTCCCTGGGGTGTAGGTTATTCCTAAGTCGAAATCTGTGATCAACTCGACCCAGCGTCTTTGCCCGAGATTCAAATCCGGTTGGGTGAAGATGTACTTCAGACTTTGGTGATCAGTGAATATTTCGCAACGATTACCGAGGAGGTAATGTCGCCAGGTCTTAAGTGCATAGACTACGGCTGCAAGCTCTAGATCATGAGTAGGATAATTCTCCTCATGTGGGTGCAATTGCCGTGAAGCGTAGGCAATTACGTGTCGATCTTGCATGAGAATGCAACCTAGTCCTTGTCGCGAGGCGTCGCAATAGATAACAAAGTCCTTGGAGAAGTCTGGCGGTACCAGCACGGGAGCAGAAGTCAGGCGTCTTTTCAGTTCCTGAAAGCTGTGCTCACATTGTGGAGTCCACTCGAACTTCTTATCTTTCTTGAGGAGTTCGGTTAGAGGTTTAGCAACCTTGGAGAAGTTCTCGACAAAGCGACGACAATAGCTCGCTAAGCCCAGAAAGCTCCGAACTTGCTTGACCGATTCAGGTGGAGTCCAATTAAGGACGGCTTGAACTCGCTCAGGGTTAACAGCAATACCTTTACCAGATATTACATGACCCAGATAGGTCACTTCTGACAACCAGAATTCACATTTAGAAAATTTGGCATAAAGGCGATGCTCTCGAAGTTTCTGCAACACTAGCCTTAGATGTTCGGCATGTTCTTCCTCGTTCTTGGAGTAGATGAGTATATCATCGAGGTAAACCACGACGAATTTATCCAAATACTCCATAAAGATTGAGTTCATTAACCGAGAAAAGGTGGCTGGAGCGTTGGTTAAACCGAAGGACATGACGGTGTACTCGTATTGGCCATAACGAGTAACAAAGGCCGTTTTAGGAATGTCCCCGTTTCTGATTTTGATTTGATGGTAGCCCAACCTCAAATCCATCTTGGAGAAGACTGAGGATCCAGCGAGCTGATCATACAGGTCGTTGATCCTGGGAAGCGGATATTTGTTCTTGATTGTGACCAAATTGACAGGTCGGTAATCTACAACCATCCGGTCCGTACCATCCTTCTTCTTGACGAAGAGGACGGGGCAAGCCCACGGAGAAGAGCTAGGTCGGATGAAACCCTTTTTCAAGGACTCATCGAGTTGTTTCTTAAGCTCGGCTAGTTCTAGGGGTGCCATCTTATAAGGTCTTCTAGCAATCGGAACGGTTCCGGGGATGAGGTCTATTACGAACTCAACATCCCTGTCAGGTGGAACACCTGGCAATTCCTCTGGAAAGACATCCGGGAAGTCACGGACTACCGGAACGTCCTCAAGGTCTGGCAAAGGGCTGGCGTTAAGAGAATATAATTGTCGCTTGGCTATTCGGGTCAAGACATTGACTATCTTCCCCGAAGGATGGGTGAGTTGAACAGTCCTAGAGAAGCAATCGATTTTGGCTTGATGAGCTGACATCCAGTCCATACCCAAAATGATATTAATATCTGAAGATTTAAGGGCTATCAAGGATGCAAGAAAGACAAGTCTGTCGACTTGGATCTCATTTCCATAACTTACCCTAGAGGTCTGCCATCTAGACCCAGGGGTAGAGATTTCCATAGTGGATGGCATGCCACAGAATGCAACGTTATGCAAACGAGCATAATTTTCAGATATAAAGGAATGAGAGGCTCCTATATCGAAAAGGACAGATGCCGGGTGGCAATTAACAAGAAGCGTACCGAGAACGACGTTGGGATCCTCTTGAGCTTCTTCGGCAGAGACACAGTTGACATGGCCACGTGAAGCGGTGACCGGCTTGGCGTGGAATACTTTTCCTGTCGGCTTGCCACGGCCAACAGCTTTAGCAGATTGATTGGGGTTGGTCTGGGGACACTCACGCATATAGTGACCAGATTCCCCACATTTGAAACAAGTCACGGAACTGGTACGTGGAGGAGCATTATTGGTTGGACCCCCATAGGGCTTGGCTGGAGCAGACTGTTGTACAGGGCGAGGCGCCTGGAAAGATGGCCTCGGTGTGAACCTGGGTGGCAGGGCGGTGTTGGGTACCCACACGCGGCGCTTCTGAGGACCAGCACCGGATGAGGAACCCGTGTCACGTCCATGCTTGCGTGTTGCGTCATAGTCAGTCTGACCAGTTTCAACACTGATGGCTTTGTTGACAAGTTTCGAAAAAGATGTGCACTCATGCAGACGGAGGTCGCGGCGAAGCTCAGGACTAAGGCCCTTACGGAACCTTGCTTGCTTCTTGGCGTCAGTAGAAACTTCCTCAGTTGCATATCGGGCGAGATTACCAAACTCCCTGCTATAAGCATCCACAGAAAGTCGGCCTTGGGTGAAACTGCAAAATTCTTCACGTTTACGGTCCATGAGACCCTCCGGAATGTGATGTTCACGGAAAGCCTCGCTGAATTCAGCCCAAGTAGTGACATGGCCCGCTGGGCGCATAGCTCCATAATTCTCCCACCATAGACTGGCGGGGCCTTCAAGATGATATATGCAGCAAAGGTGACCTTGTCAGCCTCCGCTACCAGCGCGGAACGCAGTTTGTGAGAGATACTGCGAAGCCAATCATCAGCGTCGAGAGGCTCGACGGAGTGGTGGAACGTGGGTGGATGCAATTTGATAAAATCACTGAGTGACACCACGTTAGCCCTCTGATGGTGTGCTGTGTTCTGTTCGATACGCTCCAACAAACGGTTGGTCTCCCGCTTGTTTCTCTCAGCTTCCATCATAACCTCGGCTAGTGAAGGAGGATGAGGCAGATTTTCATTTCTGGCTTCACTGCCTTCGGCCTGCTCTTGGGAAGCAGGGTTAGCGCGCGTGTTGACCATCCTAGGTAAACAAGACAATGACTTAGTCAGGATGGGTAAAATTCCGACATAGGATATAGAATGTAAAGAATAACTCGAAATGCAAGATGATCATCCGTATGACATGGTAGATACAGAAACTGCTTCTTTTATTCCATCGTCATACACACCATACAGGGTTTAGTACAAGACCAAACAAAGTACTATTACGGTGAAAGAGGATTACATCTCATCGGAGGCATTCCAAGCTCTTATACATTATTTTTCTACATCTCCGGAAGAGTACAAACTAGGTCATATCCCACGAGTCACGCGGGACGATAGACGACACAGCTAGTGCGAACTAGTGATACTACCACTAACTCAGACCGATCCGTAGTAGTCCTCGTAGAAGTCACCTCCATAGCCTGGAAGCTCAACATGATCATCCGGAAACAGACGATCTCGTGGAGCTTGTGGTCCATAGGGGCTAGGATGAGGCCTTGGACCAACAAACGGTGGCCTGCGGGGACCGCGAGGTGGGGTGATGCCTCCTACATCACGCCAAACCATCACGTCAGGCAGAGCGGATCTCACAGGATAGAGATCGCGCATATCTGAATATCCAGCTTGCACCGCCGGTGCGAACCGAGTCAAAGTGGCCCAGTGGTCAGCACGGGTATTGAAGAGCTCTAACCTCAAGGCCCGATTTTCACGGTCCTTATCCTCGAGCATCTCAGCAGTGGTGCGAGTCCGTGAATCCTCCTGAGTGGGGTCAGCATAGATAGCCTGGAGATACCCTTGTGCTCCCGAAAGTGATCCTGGCATATACCGGAAATCAGAGTCCCGAAATAACCCAGATCTGACTCGCATAATGGTCATCATAGAGTAGGCGGCGTCCTGCACAGCCATCTCAATAGTAACCCCGAGTCCATAGGAGCAGTGAAGAGGCTCGGTGGATCCAGGATAAGATGGAAATATCCTGACAGTGCAGAGATACTGGCTTTGATTAAAGTCTCGGAATTGCTCTTCGACCGTGTACTCGGGATACCAGTGATATCCAGCCTCAGTCATTACCCTGACCAACTTAGCAGTATGGCCGGGTACATCTAGGCATCGAGTCAGGCGAACCACTTGATTGAGGTCGCGAGTGGCCATCTGAAAGCACAATCATAATGCAAAGGCATTAGAATTTCTAGCAAAATTTCGGCAGCATAACAGCTGTAAATGCTCAAAAAGGATTTGAGACATTTGACAAGGATTTCGTACACACTCATCATCATCATAACAAGGTTCTGAATCCATTCTAACAACATAATGTGGTAGTAGAACTGAACTAGGCTGGTAACCATCAAACTTATAAGGTACTACTGATTAGTAACTCGTGATCCTGATAGAGAGAACAGATCCTAATTCCTTAACCCCCGGTGGAAGAATGGACTGACTCAGATCAGAAAGTCATAAGGTATAAGGAGTAAAAAGAGCCTTACGTTCCAACCCACAAACAATTCCCCTACATATAACTAAAGAATTTCTAGACTCAACATCGACCAGTTTGGCTTAGAGAACCTACAGGCAGTCCGGCTCTGATGCCAACGCTGTCAGGACCCCGACTCGATGTCACATCGATCTAGCTGGTAACACCTCATATCACTTTGCGGCCTCACGCACGGTATCCCCACGGGTGTCGTCTTACCTTTTCCCGGGACCGTTTGCGCCTTTTGGCTCACGTATATGATAGTGTCGCTAGCATCCATATGATAAAGAGCCCGGGCTGACATGACTAGTCGTAAACCCAAAGTGGCACAGACTTACAGGGACAGGCATCCATGACCCAGCTTCGAACGTGTCGGTCATCAGCAAGTGGGTCCGGGCTGTAGCACTGGGCTAGCAGGACTCCGGTAAACCGGGCTGTAGCGGGCTAACAGGACTCCGGTACTCAAAGCGTGACATTTCCCCGAAGGGACAGACACAGGAACGAAGAAGGACACATGCCGGCCAGCCTAAGTGTTCCAGAGCAGTAGCAAGCTACCATGGCTCAGCGGTAACACTAGGAGACATTTCCCGGTAAGAGAGGCTACTAAAGATAAACAACTAGATAGTCAGATCCCACACATACCAAGCATTTCAATCATACACACAATATGCTCGATATGTGCAAATACAACGAAGCATCACAACATGACTCTATGACACACGTACTTTATTTACGGCTCAGTGAGCCATACATAATATACACAAAGGTACGGGTCTCATGACCCCACATACAAGTCATACAGTCATACAAACCAGCAGCGGAAGTAACTTGTTTGAGTACAGACAACTAGTAAAATAAAAGAGGCTTGGAAAGCCTAGCTATACTACGTGGTCCTTCACAAGCTCAGGGTCACCACCTGGGTCTTTAGCCTACTCGTTGATGTCAACGTCTACATAGAACCCATCAGAAGGGGTTGCAGCGTCTTCTGTAAAAATGTAGATTATAGCAACATGAGTACAAAGGTACTCAGCAAGACTTACATCAGATCCTACATACATGCATATTATCAAGAAGGGTTGGTGGAGTTATTGCAGCAAGCCAGCTTTGACTCTTGGCTAGACTATCCTACGATACTTCAACTTGAAATGGTTTTTCGCACACGAGTCCACTACTCACCAATTCAATACACTACCGAGGATCCGCCTCCGTCTTCCTACGGAAGAGCCATCCTCGGCACTCACACTTATCTTGAGGCTTTTAGTAGTTTCCATTTACTTGTCTATGAACTGTATAGGCAACCAAGTAGTCCTTTACCGCGGACGCGGCTATTCGAATAGATCATGTTAACCCTGCAGGGGTGTACTTCTTCATACATGTTTCCACCACTTAGCGTCTGCACACGACATGTGCTCGGCAGACTTCAAGCGAAAGCCGACGTGGGTGTAGACCACGACCTACCTAAACACTTAAGCCTCTAGTCCAGGTTTATCGCCTATTCAGGTTCCATCCGCAGGGAGTCCGGCCGGGGTTTCCCATACGGCCCCGAACGATGTGAACAGGGTTCCTGAGATACCTAACGGGTATTCGGTACACCCGGCCACGTACCTACCGCATCACAGCCCACCCCTACGGTCAGCGCTGTCCACGGCCTCCAGTAGGCTACAAACACCAGAAACTACTTGCAACTCCTGGACAGAGAGCTAGGGTGAATAAGAAGTCGAGCGGGGTCATATTTCAGGGCCCAATGCATGGTAGTAGCTGTATCTTAAATCACGCATACAGATCTCAGTGCTTAATGTCGGCTTCAATGAAACAACCCACCATGTACTCCTACATGGCCTCTCATCGATACCTTTACCAAATCGTGTTCACCTCACCACTCTCATTACCGACATAATCATTTCACTCTAGCCCATCACCCAGATGAACCAGACCTGACACGACTCTAAGCATAGCAGGCATAGCAAGGTAGGAACAACACATACATATGGCTCAATCAACTCCTACACATGCTAGTGGGTTTCATCTAGTTACTGTGGCAATGACAGGTCATGCAGAGGAAATGGGTTCAACTACCGTAGCACACAGCAGTTTGAAACGCGTTGTCTTAATGCAGTAAAAGAGAGCAGGAGCGAGAACATGGGATTGTATCGATATGATCAAATGGTTGGTTGCTTGCCTGATGGTTCGATGCACTGATATGGTTCTTCGTTAGGGTAATCACGGTACTCCTCGGGGGCAGAACCTGTCGCAACGGACATCGATACACAACCATCACCAAACAATGTGCAACAATATGATGCATGCATGAAACATGGCAATATGAGTGTGTTGGGCTAATGCAACTAAGAACAGAGGGGTTTGAACAAATTTGAATCAAGGATTCAAATTTTAAGTTCAAATTTGGTCTTTTAAAGTGCTTTTCCTTGTTCTGCTTAAAACATCAATTTAACTTGTTTGATCATGCATGAAAATAGTACAGATGGATAGATTGGATTTTTCTGATCATTTTTCATATATAATTTGTCCAATTTGGAGTTACAGAATAAAAGTTATGAATTTTTGAAGTTTAAATAATATTCTGGAATTTCCTGATTTAATTAAATTCAGAAAATCAATTACTGCGTCAGCCTGATGTCAGTGTGACGTCAGCAGGTCAACGGAACAGGTCTGGGTCAAACCTGACAGTGGGTCCCGCATGTCAGGGTGATTATTTTAATTAAAACTTAATTAAAACTAATCCTGTTTAATTAACAGGGCTGGGCCCCACCTGTCATTGACTCAGGGGGTTCAACCAGGGCCCATCCGTGGTCAAAGTCAAAGTCGGCTGCCGACGTTTAGCCGCCGGCGAGCCCGACGCGGCGGCGGGAGTGGTTTTGGCCATTTCGGCCACCAGAGGGGCCGCGGAGACCACCGGAGTGGAGCTGAGGACAAACCGCAGCTCTTGGCGGAGTCCGTTGGGGTCGGGGTGGCCGGAGTTGGCGCCGGCGACGACCTTGGCGGCCACCGGGGTTCGGCCGAAGACGAACTTGACGCTAGAGGGTTCGGTGAGGTTCGTGGAGTAGCTAGCTAGGTGCTGCGGGACTTGGTGAGTAAGATGGACACCATCTTGTGGCCGGAGGATGACCGGGAGCACGTCGGCGACGAGCTCCACGGCGGTGGGTGCGGTTGAGCTCCGGGAGGTTGCTACACAGCTCGGGAGCAAGACCGGAAGGAAGGGGAAGATGGCTAAGCTCACAGTGAGTGCGACGGAGTCCTTGGTGCGGCCAGAGATGGACCGGAGCGACGACGGCGTTGAAGGGGATCTCCGGCGACGGTGAGCTCGGGCGAGGTCGGTGCGGTGGTCTCGGGCGTTGCGAGCGCTCGGGGCTCGGCTGCTCGATGAAGTGGACAGCGGCGGAGCTCCTGGACACGGTGAGACGGCGTGGGGTGGTCGGAGGGCGTGGCTACGGCGAGGGGGTGGCGGCGATGGCGTCGGCCATGGCTGGGGCGTGCGAGGGGGAGGAGCTGGAGAGGAGAGGGGGTGTCTGGGGGGTTCGGGGGAGAGAGGGAGGCCGATCCACGACGTCACCTGGCGAGGGGAGCGGCGAGGCGGCGAGCAGGTGCGTGGCGCACGCCGCGGTCGCCGTCGGGCACCTGCCTGCCTGCCTGGCCGGCAAGCAGCTCGCTGGAGCGGTGCTGGGCTGGGCCGGCAGGTGGGCCGGGGCAGGCGCCAGGTAAGCTTTCCCCCTTTTTTTCTATTTCTGTTTTTATTTAATATATCTGCAACTTTGTTGAATTTAATAAAATACCTAGGCAATTTCAAAAATCACCAAATCACTCCTGGTCCATAGTTGGATTATTTCCAACATGAAACATTTTAGTTTGGAGATATTTGAGCATTTAAATATTTTATATAATTTTAAATGCCCAAATTCAAATATTTATGATTTAATTCAAAAACCCTAAGATGGCCTAGGAAAATGTACACCACTTTTGGTAGAGGTTCTGAACCAAGACAAAAATGATGGGCATTTTAGAAGGGCATTTCAGGTTCATTGAAAATTATTTTAGTAAACCCTAGTTGGTTTCAGAGGGGACTGGGGGGTTCTGTCATCCCCATTTCAAGTTTCTGATGAAAGAGTAAACATGATGCAACACTCTAATGCATGACTAGCTAGGTTGTGACATCAAAGTCCATACTTTGTTCTCATACATGGATCCTATCTCAGATTTCATGGCCTCAAGCCATTTCGTGGAATCTGGGCTCATCATCGCTTCCTCGTAGTTCGTAGGTTCATCATGGTCTAGTAACATGACTTCCAGAACATGATTACCGTACCACTCTGGTGCGGATCTTATTCTGGAAGACCTATGAGGTTTGGTAGCAACTTGATCTGAAGTTTCATGATCATCATCATTATCTTCCTCACTAATTGGTGTAGGAATCACTGGAACTGATTTCTGTGATGAACTACTTTCCAATAAGGGAGAAGGTACAATTACCTCATCAAGTTCTACTTTCCTCCCACTCACTTCTTTCGAGAGAAACTTCTTCTCTAGAAAGGATCCATCTTAGCAACGAATAACTTGCCTTCGGATCTGTGATAGAAGGTGTACCCAATAGTTACCTTTGGGTATTCTATGAAGACGCACTTCTCCGATTTGGGTTCAAGCTTATCAGGTTGAAACTTTTCACATAAGCATCGCAACCCCAAACTTTAAGAAACGACAAGTTTGGTTTCTTGCCAAACCATAGTTCACAAGGCGTCGTCTCAACGGATTTTGATGGTGCCCTATTTAAAGTGAATGCAGCTATCTCTAATGCATAACCCTAAAACCATATTGGTGAATCGGTAAGAGACATCATTGATCGCACCATATCAAATAAAGTGTGGTTATGACGTTCGGACACACCATTATGCGTGAGTTGCGAAACTATTTCACATTGTTTCAAATGAAGACCAAACTCGTAACTCAAATATTCATCTCCACGATCAGATCGTGGAAACTTTATTTTTCTTGTTACGATGATTTTCCACTTCACTCTGAAATTCTTTGAACTTTTCAAATGTTTTAGACTTATGTTTCACCAAGTAGATATACCCATATCTGCTCAAATCATCTGTGAAGGTCAGAAAATAACGATACACGCCGCAAGCCTTAACACTCATCGGATCGCATACATCGGTATGTATTATTTCCAATAAGTCAGTAGCTCGTTCCATTGTTCCGGGGAACGGAGTTTTAGTCATCTTGCCCAAAAGGCACGGTTCGCAAGCATCAAATGATTCATAACCAAGTGATTCCGAAGATCCATCTTTATGGAGTTTCTTCATGCGCTTTACACCGATATGACCCAAACGGCAGTGCCACAAATAAGTTGCACTATAATTATCAACTTTGCATCTTTTGGCATCAATATTATGAATATGTGTATTACTATGATCGAGATCCAACAAACTATTTTCATTGGGTGTATGACCATCGAAAGTTTTATTCATGTAAACAGAACAACAATTATTATTTGACTTTAAATGAATAACCGTATCGCAATAAACATGATCAAATCATATTCATGCTCAATGCAAACACCAAATAACATTTATTTAGGTTTAACACTAATCCCGAAAGTATAGGGAGTGTGCGATGATGATCATATCAATCTTGGAACTACTTCCAACACTCATCGTCACTTCCCCTTCAACTAGTCTCTGTTTATTCTGTAACTCCTATTTCGAGTTACTAATCTTAGTAACCGAACAAGTATCAAATACTCAGGGGCTACTATAAACACTAGTAAGGTACACATCAATAACCTGTATATCAAATATACTCTTGTTCACTTTGCCATCCTTCTTATCCACCAAATATTCAGGGCATTTCCGCTTCCAGTGACCATTTCCTTTGCAGTGTAGGCACTTAGTTTCAGGCTTTGGTCCAGCTTTGGTCTTCTTCACGGGAGTGACAACTTGTTTGCCATTCTACTTGAAGTTTCCCTTTCTTTCCCTTTACCCTTTTCTTGAAACTAGTGGTCTTGTCAATCATCAACACTTGATGCTCTTTCTTGATTTCTACCTTCGTCGATTTCAACATCACGAAGAGCTCAGTAATTGTTTTCGTCATCCCTTGCATACTATAGTTCATCACGAAGTTCTAGTAACTTAGTGATGGTGACTAGAGAATTCTGTCAATCACTATCTTATCTGGAAGATTAACTCCCACTTGATTCAAGCGATTGAAGTACCCAGACAATCTGAGCACATGCTCACTAGTTGAGCGATTCTCCTCCATCTTTTAGCTATAGAACTTGTTGGAGATTTCCTATCTCTCAACTCGGGTATTTGCTTAAATATTAACTTCAATTCCTGGAACATATCATATGGTCCACGACGTTTCAAAACGTCTTTGAAGTCCCGATTCTAAGCCGTTAAGCATGGTGCACTAAACTATCAAGTAGTCATCATATTGAGCTAGCCAAACATTCATAACGTCTGCATCTGCTCCTGCAATAGGTCTATCACCTAGCGGTGCATCAAGGACATAATTCTTCTGTGCAGCAATGAGGATAAACCTCAGATCACGGATCCAATCCGCATCATTGCTACTAACATATTTCAACATAATTTTTCTCTAGGAACATATCAAAATAAACCTATGAAAGCAACAACGCGAGCTATTGATCTACAACATAATTTGCAAAATACTACCAGGACTAAGTTCATGATAAATTTAAGTTCAATTAATCATATTACTTAAGAACTCCCACTTAGACAGACATCTCTCTAGTCATATAAGTGATCGCGTGATCCAAATCAACTAAACCATGTCCGATCATCACATGAGTGTTGGGGAACGTAGTAATTTCAAAAAAATTCCCACGCACACGCAAGATCATGGTGATGACATATCAACGAGAGGGGAGAGTAATGTCCATGTACCCTCGTAGACCGTAAGCGGAAGCGTTATGACAACGCGGTTGATGTAGTCGTACGTCTTCACGATCCGACCGATCCAAGCACCGAACATACGGCACCTCCGAGTTCAGCACACGTTCAGCTCGATGACGATCCCCGGACTCCGATCCAGCAAAGTGTCGGGGATGAGTTCCGTCAGCACAACGGTGTGGTGACGATGGTGATGTTCTACCGATGTAGGGCTTCGCCTAAGCACCGCAACGATATGACCGAGGTAGAATATGGTGGAGGGGGGCACCGCACACGGCTAAGGAACGATCACGAAGATCAACTTGTGTGTCTTGGGGTGCCCCCTGCCCCCCGTATATAAAGGAGCAAGGGGGGAGGCCGGCCGGCCCTAGGGGGCGCGCCAAGGAGGGGGGAATCCTCCTCCTAGTGGGAGTAGGATTCCCCTTTCCTAGTCCCACTAGGAAGGAGGAAGGGGGAAGGAAAGCGAGGGAGAGGGAGAGGGAAAGAGGGGCCGCGCCCCCCCTTCCTAGTCCAATTCAGACTCCCCATGGGGGAAGGCGCGCCACCTCCTGGGCTGCTTCCCTCTCTCTCCCCTCAGGCCCACTAAGGCCCAATACTTCCCCGGGGGGTTCCGGTAACCCCTCCGGCACTCCGGTTTTCTCTGAAATCACCCGGAACAATTTCGGTGTCCGAATATAGTCGTCCAATATATCAATCTTTATGTCTCGACCATTTCGAGACTCCTCGTCATGTCCATGATCACATCCGGGACCCCGAACAACCTTCGGTACATCAAAACATATAAACTCATAATAAAACTGTCATCGTAACGTTAAGCGTGCGGACCCTACGGGTTCGAGAACTATGCAGACATGACCTAGAACTGTTTCCGGTCAATAACCAATAGCGGAACCTGGATGCTCATATTGGCTCCTACATATTCTACGAAGATCTTTATTGGTCAAACCGCATAACAACATACGTTGTTCCCTTTGTCATCGGTATGTTACTTGCCCGAGATTCGATCGTCAGTATCCAATACCTAGTTCAATCTCGTTACCAACAAGTCTCTTTACTCGTTACATAATGCATCATTCCGTAACTAACTCATTAGCTACATTGCTTGCAAGGCTTATAGTGATGTGCATTACCGAGAGGGCCCAGAGATACCTCTCCGACAATCGGAGTGACATAACCTAATCTCGAAATACGCCAACCCAACATGTACCTTTGGAGACACCTGTAGTACTCCTTTATAATCACCTAGTTACGTTGTGACGTTTGGTAGCACCCAAAGTGTTCCTCCGGTAAACGGGAGTTGCATAATCTCATAGTTACAGGAACATGTATAAGTCATGAAGAAAGCAATAGCAATATACTAAACGATCAAGTGCTAGGCTAACGGAATGGGTCATGTCAATCACATCATTCTCCTAATGATGTGATCCCGTTAATCAAATGACAACACATGTCTATGGTTGGGAAACATAACCATCTTTGATTAATGAGCTAGTCAAGTAGAGGCATACTAGTGACGTTATGTTGGTCTATGTATTCACACATGTATTATGTTTCCGGTTAATACAATTCTAGCATGAATAATAAACATTTATCGTGATGTGGGGAAATAAATAATAACTTTATTATTGCCTCTAGGGCATATTTCCTTCAGTCTCCCACTTGTACTATAGTCAATAATCTACATTACACAGTAATGATTCTAACACCCATGGAGTCTTGGTGCTGATCATGTTTTTCTCGTGGAAGAGGCTTAGTGAGCGGGTCTGCGACATTCAGATCCGTATGTATCTTGCAAATTTCTATGTCTCCCACCTGGACTAGATCCCGGATGGAATTGAAGCGTCTCTTGATGTGCTTGGTTCTCTTGTGAAATCTGGATTCCTTTGCCAAGGCAATTGCACCAGTATTGTCACAAAAGATTTTCATTGGACCCGATGCACTAGGTATGACACCTAGATCGGATATGAACTCCTTCATCCAGACTCCTTCATTTGCTGCTTCCGAAGCAGCTATGTACTCCGCTTCACATGTAGATCCCGCTACGACGCTTTGTTTAGAACTGCACCAACTAACAGCTCCACCTTTTAATATAAATACGTATCCGATTTGCGATTTAGAATCGCCCGGATCAGTGTCAAAGCTTGCATCGACGAAACCCTTTACGACAAGCTCTTTGTCACCTCCATAAATGAGAAACATATCCCTAGTCCTTTTCAGGTATTTCATGATGTTCTTGACCGCTGTCCAGTGATCCACTCCTGGATTACTTTGGTACCTCCCTGCTAGACTTATAGCAAGGCACACATCAGGTCTGGTACACAGCATTGCATACATGATAGAGCCTATGGCTGAAGCATAGGGAACATCTTTCATTTTCTCTCTATCTTCTGCAGTGGTCGGGCTTTGAGTTTTACTCAACTTCACACCTTGTAACACAGGCAAGAACCCTTTCTTTGCTTGATCCATTTTGAACTTTTTCAAAACTTTATCAAGGTATGTGCTTTGTGAAAGTCCAATTAAGCGTCTTGATCTATCTCTATAAATCTTGATGCCTAATATATAAGCAGCTTCACCGCGGTCTTTCATAGAAAAACTTTTATTCAAGTATCCCTTTATGCTATCCAGAAATTCTATATCATTTCCAATTAATAATATGTCATCTACATATAATATAAGAAATGCTACAGAGCTCCCACTCACTTTCTTGTAAATACAGGCTTCTCCAAAAGTCTGTATAAAACCAAATGCTTTGATCACACTATCAAAACGTTTATTCCAACTCCGAGAGGCTTGCACCAGTCCATAAATGGATCGCTGGAGCTTGCACAATTTGTTAGCTCCCTTTGGATCGACATAACCTTCTGGCTGCATCATATACAACTCTTCTTCCAGAAACCCGTTCAGGAATGCAGTTTTGACATCCATCTGCCATATTTCATAATCATAAAATGCAGCAATTGCCAACATGATTCGGACAGACTTAAGCATCGCTACGGGTGAGAAGGTCTCATCGTAGTCAATCCCTTGAACTTGTCAAAAACCTTTTGCAACGAGTCGAGCTTTGTAGACAGTAACATTACCGTCAGCGTCAGTCTTCTTCTTAAAAATCTACTTATTTTCAATTGCTTGTCGATCATTGGGCAAGTAAACCAAAGTCCACACTTTGTTCTCATACATGGATCCCATCTCAGATTTCATGGCCTCAAGCCATTTTGCGGAATCTGGGCTCACCATTGCTTCTTCATAGTTCGTAGGTTCATCATGGTCTAGTAACATGACTTCCAGAACAGGATTACCGTACCACTCTGGTGCGGTTTTTATTCTGGTTGATCTACGAGGCTCAGTAACAACTTGATCTGAAAATTTCATGATCATCATCATTAACTTCCTCACTAATTGGTGTAGACGTCATAGGAACCGGTTTCTGTGATGAACCACTTTCCAATAAGGGAGCAGGTATAGTTACCTCATCAAGTTCTACTTTCCTCCCACTCACTTCTTTCGAGAGAAACTCCTTCTCTAGAAAGGATCCATTCTTAGCAACAAATGTCTTGCCTTCGGATCTGTGATAGAAGGTGTACCCAACTGTTTCCTTTGGGTATCCTATGAAGACACATTTTCAGATTTGGGTTCGGGCTTATCAGGTTGAAGTTTTTTCACATAAGCATCATAGCCCCAAACTTTCAAAAACGACAAATTTGGTTGCTTGCCAAACCATAGTTCATAAGGAGTCGTCTCAACGGATTTTGATGGTGCCCTATTTAACGTGAATGCGGCCGTCTCTAAAGCATAACCCCAAAACGATAGCGGTAAATTGGTAAGAGACATCATAGATCGTACCATATCTAGTAAAGTACGATTACGACGTTCAGACACACCATTACGTTGTGGTGTTCCAGGTGGCGTAAGTTGCGAAACTATTCCGCATTGTTTCAAATGTAAACCAAACTCGTAACTTAAATATTCTCCTACACGATCAGGTCGTAGAAACTTTATTTTCTTGTTACGATGATTTTCAACTTCACTCTGAAATTCTTTGAACTTTTCAAATGTTTCAGATTTATGCTTCATTAAGTAGATATACCCATATCTGCTTAAATCATCCGTGAAGGTGAGAAAATAACGATATCCGCCATGAGCTTCAACATTCATCGGACCACATACATCTGTATGTACGATTTCCAATAAATCTGTTGCTCTCTCCATAGTACCGGAGAACGGCATTTTAGTCATCTTGCCCATGAGGCATGGTTCGCAAGTACCAAGTGATTCATAATCAAGAGGTTCCAAAAGTCCATCAGTATGGAGTTTCTTCATGCGCTTTACACCAATATGACCTAAACGGCAGTGCCACAAATAAGTTGCACTATCATTATCAACTCTGCATCTATTGGCTTCAACATTATAAATATGTGTATTACTACCATCGAGATTCATCAAAAATAGACCACTCTTTAAGGGTGCATGACCATAAAATATATTACTCATATAAATAGAACAACCATTATTCTCTGATTTAAATGAATAACTGTCTCGCATCAAACAAGATCCAGATATAATGTTCATGCTCAACGCTAGCACCAAATAACAATTATTCTGGTCTAAAACTAATCCCGAAGGTAGATGTAGAGGTAGCGTGCCAACTGCAATCACATCAACTTTGGAACCATTTCCCACGCGCATCGTCACCTCGTCCTTGGCCAGTGTTCGCTTATTCCATAGTCCCTGTTTCGAGTTGCAAATATTAGCAACAGAACCAGTATCAAATACCTAGGTGCTACTGCGAGCTCTAGTAAGGTACACATCAATAACATGTATATCACATATACCTTTGTTCACCTTGCCATCCCTTTTATCCGCCAAATACTTGGGGCAGTTCCGCTTCCAGTGACCAGCTTGCTTGCAGTAGAAGCACTCAGTTTCAGGCTTAGGTCCAGACTTGGGTTTCTTCTCTTGAGCAGCAACTTGTTTGTTGTTCTTCTTGAATTTCCCTTTCTTCTTCCCTTTTCCCTTTTTCTTGAAACTAGTGGTCTTGTTGACCATCAACACTTGATGCTCCTTCTTGATTTCTACCTCCGCAGCTTTTAGCATTGCGGAGAGCTCGAGAATTGTCTTGTTCATCCCTTGCATATTGTAGTTCATCACAAAGCTCTTGTAGCTTGGTGGCAGTGATTGGAGAATTCTGTCAATGATGCTATCATCCGGAAGATTAACTCCCATTTGAATCAAGTGATTATTATACCCAGACATTTTGAGTATATGCTCATTGACAGAACTATTCTCCTCCATCTTGCAGCTATAGAACTTATTGGAGACTTCATATATCTCAATCCGGGCATTTGCTTGAAATATTAACTTCAACTCCTGGAACATCTCATATGCTCCATGACATTCAAAACGTCGTTCAAGACCTGGTTCTAAGCCGTAAAGCATACTGAACTATTGAGTAGTCATCAGCTTTGCTCTGCCAGACGTTCATAACATCTGGTGTTGCTCCTGCAGCAGGCCTGGCACCCGGTGGTGCTTCCAGGACGTAATTCTTCTGTGCAGTAATGAGGATAATCCTCAAGTTACAGACCCAGTCTGTGTAACTGCTACCATCATCTTTCAACTTTGCTTTCTCAAGGAACGCATTAAAATTCAACGGAACAACAGCACGGGCCATCTATCTACAATCAACATAGACAAGCAAGATACTATCAGGTACTAAGTTCATGATAATTTAAGTTCAATTAATCATATTACTTAAGAACTCCCACTCAGACAGACATCTCTCTAGTCATCTAAGTGATCACGTGATCCAAATCAACTAAACCATAACTGATCATCACGTGAGATGGAGTAGTTTTCAATGGTGAACATCATTATGTTGATCATATCTACTATATGATTCATGCTCGACCTTTCGGTCTCCGTGTTCCGAGGCCATATCTGCATATGCTAGGCTCGTCAAGTTTAACCTGAGTATTCTGCGTGTGCAAAACTGGCTTGCACCCATTGTAGATGGACGTTGAGCTTATCGCACCCGATCATCACGTGGTGTCTGGGCACGACGAACTTTGGCAATGGTGCATACTCAGGGAGAACACTTCTTGATAATTTAGTGAGAGATCATCTTAAAATGCTACCGTCAATCAAAGCAAGATAAGATGCATAAAGGATAAACATCACATGCAATCAATATAAGTGATATGATATGGCCATCATCATCTTGTGCTTGTGATCTCCATCTCCGAAGCACCATCATAATCACCATCGTCACCGGCGCGACACCTTGATCTCCATCGTAGCATCCTTGTCGTCTCACCAATCTTATGCTTCTACGACTATCGCTACCGCTTAGTGATAAAGTAAAGCATTACAGGGCGATTGCATTGCATACAATAAAGCGACAACCATATGGCTCCTGCCAGTTGCCGATAACTCGGTTACAAAACATGATCATCTCATACAATAAAATATAGCATCACGTCTTGACCATATCACATCACAACATGCCCTGCAAAAACAAGTTAGACGTCCTCTACTTTGTTGTTGCAAATTTTACGTGGCTGCTACGGGCTTAGCAAGAACCGTTCTTACCTACGCATCAAAACCACAACGATAGTTTGTCAAGTTGGTGCTGTTTTAACCTTCGCAAGGACCGGGCGTAGCCACACTCGGTTCAACTAAAGTTGGAGAAACTGACACCCGCCAGCCACCTGTGTGCAAAGCACGTCAGTAGAACCAGTCTCGCGTAAGCGTACGCGTAATGTCGGTCCGGACCGCTTCATCCAACAATACCGCCGAACCAAAGTATGACATGCTGGTAAGTAGTATGACTTATATCGCCCACAACTCACTTGTGTTCTACTCGTGCATATAACATCAACGCATAAAACCTAGGCTCGGATGCCACTGTTGGGGAACGTAGTAATTTCAAAAAATTTCCTACGCACACGCAAGATCATGGTGATGACATAGCAACGAGAGGGGAGAGTAATGTCCACGTACCCTCGTAGACCGTAAGCGGAAGCATTATGACAACGCGGTTGATGTAGTCGTACGTCTTCACGATCCGACCGATCCAAGCACCGAACGTACTGCACCTCCGAGTTCAGCACACGTTCAGCTCGATGACGATCCCCGGACTCCGATCCAGCAAAGTGTCGGGGATGAGTTCCGTCAGCACGACGGCGTGGTGACGATGATGATGTTCTACCGATGCAGGGCTTCGCCTAAGCACCGCAACGATATGACCGAGGTAGAATATGGTGGAGGGGGGGCACCGCACACGGCTAAGGAACGATCACGAAGATCAACTTGTGTGTCTTGGGGTGCCCCACTGCCCCCGTATATAAGGAGCAAGGGGGGAGGCCGGCCGGCCCTAGGGGGCGCACCAAG